>NC_139352.1:96646600-96784100 GCF_055883805.1 Amblyomma maculatum
TCTAATATGGCACAATGGCGGAGCTCGCAGTGTAACGCCGGCGCCTCTTTTTAAGCAACAGAGAACTGAGAAACAATGAGTGTGTATGAAGGATTGTAATGAGGACAGTATAAAGGTGTAGAGTAGGCTCTAATGGCACATGTAGAGTAACATGTATCGGCAATTTTTTTTTTGCTTTGAAAAACTAAAATGCTTGAACAAGCTGCGTTCAAATTTTGCTTTACCGATCAAGTATCGTAATCGTCGGCCATATTTTTTTTTTCATCTGGAAGCGTAATGCTAAACTCTGAAACGCATAGCCCAGCAATAAGGAGAAGCCTTGATGTTGAGCTTGTTGGTTTTGTACGCTCTTGATTTTAATTTAAAAGTGCCAATAAAACGCTGCAGAAAACAAAGGAATATGACGCTTTTGACTCCTCTCAAATGAAATATATGAAGGAGAAAATTAGAGACCTATACTCAAAAGTCGCCAAGAAACGATGTGCTTATAGCAAGTGTCGTAGTGGCTACGCTAGAAGTGACGTGCCGACAGCGCAAGATCTCGCAACAAGGCGCTCGCGTCGGTGCTGTGGTGCCGAAAACCCCTAGGATATGGTGATTGCTGGATCACCATTTGCGATTGTGTGCATAAAACAAAGCAGTACTGGGCTGCTTCCATTGTCTGTCTTGAAGCTGTGTCTGTCATGGCTGTAATGTAACACGAAGTTACGTTTATTTATGCATGTTTATCTGTGCATAATTCGCATATAAATGAGGTTGGCCACCTGAAGGCTCACGTTATTAGAGCTCCGAGACCCATACCTTCTTTTTTACAGGCAAACGAATCTGCCCCGGAGAGAGTTTGGCCACAGCCGAGGTCTTTCTGTACGTGACCATGCTCCTTCAGAAGTTTCGAATCTTGCCGGAGGAGGGCACCACAGTGAGCATCGGCTCGTACCAACCCATGTCGGACCTGGCGAAGACGAAACTACGCTTTGTGCCCCGTTCCGACTAACGGAAGGCATCGGACGCTGCATCTACAAGTCGTCGTCCTAACTTTAGCCAGTATATGTTTCTATTGGAGTCTGCGCTCTTGTGTGCAATAAGCTAGCGTTCCAGCATTTTAACTAGACAGGCTGTTTCTGTCATTCATGTAAATAAAATGTATGACCACTTTTCGTCAAAAAAAAAAAAATAACGGCGTTAGAATCGGCACCATTTTCTTGGTCTCGTTTTCTTAGCCGCGAGAGCATTTCATAGGTGAAAAGCGGCAAAAGGAAAGGGGGGGGGGGGGGGGTACTAGGTGGTCGCCATCAACTTGGGTATACGTCCTGGGCAGCTTTTTTGCCTCCAAATGCGCGTCTATGGCAGAACTCTCCTCCAACTATATTCTTATGTGGGGGCTCTACACCCTTCCCCAATCTGGTTTCATCGCTCACATTTTTTTTTCTTTAAAGTTCAAGCCACCTTGTCTCCATAAAGTTGGCTGCACACCGACGCCGTAGCAGGCAACTTTAAGTTGATGACACCCACAAAACATAGGGGGCAGGGGAAGGGTGGCTGTTCCTGGCCCTACGGGACTGGTAATGGGTAGGTCAACGCCGCATGCGGCGGGGGCTAGCCTGCCACCGAATTTTCTATCTGTTGTAGGCTGTCATTACACCCACCACCGACCCAATGATTGTTGGTGGGTAAACATTTATTAAAAACAATCAAGGGACCGAAGGCTTAGATCTATGGGTCGGCCAAGACTCCTTGTAATCTGGTAGCCTCTAGAGCGAGACCGATGAGCTCTCGTTGGTCGTCCAGGAAGAGCTGCGTAGACGAGCCTCCCATATATGTTGTGTGGGTGTTAGCGTGTGTTGTCGTGGACAAGTCCAGACAGGATGACCTGAGTGTCTCGAGTCTCGTGGCCGAGAAGTTCATGGTTGAGTTGGAGCATAACATCACACGTGGATGAATGGGGCTCAAAGCCGATCATGCTTGGCGGGTAGAGATCACGATCCTCTATGTTCGTCGAGAGCCGCGCCAATATAACGTGCTCCATGGCCTTACCCACGCAGGACGTGTATGAGATCGGACGGAGGTTGTCGAGGCTTGGGGATAAGAATGATTTTTACATATTTCCATTCGGGAGAACGCCAGACTATCGACCTGGGCAACACGAGCACGCCGCAGGGCTCCGTCCACTCTCCGCTACTTTTCAACATCACTATGATGGGCCTGCCGGCTCGGCTGGCCCGCCACGAGGACCTTCATCGTAGCATTTACGCGGATGACGTCACCCTCTGGATGACTGGCGGCAGTGACGGACACATTGAAGAGACTCTCCAGGCTGCGATCATCACAGCTGAAGACAACTTATCGGACAAAGGACTTAAGTGCTCAGCAGCAAAATCTGACCTCTTCTTTGTGCGTTATTCCGGCACCCGGAAGCTCCCCACATCTCCAGATGTCCGCCTCGCTATTAACAATCTTCCCGTGCCTACGGTCAGCACCATCCGAATTCTCGGCCTCCACCTCCAAGCAAACGGAGCCAACACCAACACAATACAACGCTTGCATCGATACACACAGAAGACAGCCCATCTCATACGACGTGTTGCCAACAAGCGGGCAGACATGAAGGAGGCCAATATCCTTCATCTCTTACAAGCATTTGTCGTAAGTCGTATTGCTTACACTGCTCCATATTTACGTCTCACACTCACGGAGAAGCACCGCCTGGATTGCCTTATTCGCAGCGACATCAAAACAGCACTTGGTCTTCCTCTCTTTACTCCCAACGACAAGCTCCTCGCTCTTGGTGTCTCCAACACGGTTGACGAGCTCATTGAGGCGGCCCTCCTGGCCCAGCGCCAACGGCTCTCACTAAATTTCACAGACCGCTCTATCCTCGAACATTCGCATCGCTCCCCTCCGTCTGCCATCCTCGGGGATCAATCTCCCACCTGCCATCAGGGCCCCAGGCAGCACATTTCATCGGCCCAATAATGGGGATTGATTGGGGATTACTGGCCCACAAGTGGCCCAATGGTGCCATTGAGCTACCAATAATGTGCAGCCACGCTATACCATAATCATTATTGGCCCAGTCAACTTCACCCATATCCGTTATTGGCATTCAACCGGCTAAGAGCGGTCAATAATGCCCATTCATATTGAACAGTTTGTCATTATTGTATACACAATGAGGCAGCATGGTCATTATTGGCCAACCAGCTGCAATTGTTTGCCAATATCTTCCACACCATGGTATAACCTGGTAAATATTGCCCGGTCAATAACAACGGCTTCTCAATATTGAGTATATCTAGGCATACAGTGGTCAATATTGTCCAACCAACTTTGGCGGCTTCCTAACATTGTAATATCTTGGTTTCTAGTGGTCGATATTGCCTAATGAGCCTTGATGGCTGACCAGCATTGCACATATCATGGCATAGCTTGGCTAATATTGTCCGGCCATTATGGTTGCCTCGTCAACATTGAATATATCTTGGCATACATTGGTCAATATTGCCCCATCAGCTTTGGTGGCATCCTAACATTGTATATATCTTGGATTATAGCGGTCAATATTGCCTAATGAGGTTTGATGGCTGGCCAGCATTGCACATATAATGGCATAAATAGGTTAATATTGTCCGGCCATTATGGTTGTCTTGTCAGCAATAAATAAATCATGGCATATATTGGTCAATAGTGACCCGCCTGTCATGGCGGCCTGCCAACAATGTATACATATGCATTATATTGTTCAATATTGTTCGATGGACTCTGATGGCTAGCCAGCATTGCACCCTAATGGCATAGGTTGGGCAAATGTTCTGCCAATATGATTGGCTTGTCAACATTGCATATATCTTGACATAGATTGGTCAATATTGTCCCATCAGCTTTGATGGCATCCCAACATTGTATATATCATGGTTTCTAGTGGTCGATATTGTCTAACGAGCTTTGATGGCTGGCCACCTTTGCACATTTCAGGCTGCGGCAGCGCTAAAAAAACAGTAGAAGCAGCTCTGACCGACAGAGACATTTCTAACGCTTGCATCTCAATATGACAGTGTGTTGGGGCTAATTTCGTCGCAACTAAATGTTTCGCTGGCCCGGACGTCAGTTTACGTTCAACTGTAGAAGATATTCATATGCCATACGTAATTTGGGCCACCATATATATAATGTTTATTGGGAATAATGTATAGATTGTCCTAAAATTGTTTGACTGAGCTGACCTGACAAAATGAACACAAGTGCCCATCACGGAAAATGTAGAATATATTTTTCTGAATACATTTTTGTGATTCGCTAATTGTTGTGGATGACCTGCGATTATACTTGACAATTTTGGTAGAGAACTCTTTTATTTACGACTTTAGGCACGATTAATTGTTATGTAAAATTCTGCATATAATATCTTCGAGACAATTCCTGCAGACTAGAGGCCCGGATGTCGATCACGCTTGGACGTAGCTAACACAGATAGCGTTCCAAACTTTAGCCAGGTGTTGAAAAAAGTTCTGACAGCACGTAGAATCTACACTGCAGAAATTAGCGAAGGCGAGATTAATGCTACTGCATACGGTGCATTACGTATCATTATCGCTATCAACTAAACGCAGCGTCATTACCATTGATTCTGTCATCATTGTCATTATCACTAATTGCAGCGTCATTCTCGTCGCTATCCTCACGGTCGACAATGAGAATTACATATGGTGCTAGTTTCGCGATCCAGGGTTTAGCGCATTTGGTTAAAGCGTTAACTAGGCTAGGAAATCGATTCCCGGTGGAGACGATTTGTTTTTCTGATCTCGTCAAATCAGGATGATTGAAAGTGATTGACACATCAATGCACAGATCCGATGCACAGATATATCCATGCACAGATCTCGAACACATCTCGCGCACAACTCTCGCGCACGGGATTTCGTTCCATGGGCTTATTTATACGCATACGAGTACAAGCATACGCGCACGCTCGAGCACACATCTGATCTGACAAGCAAATATTTAATTGATGCGTGTCCGCGAAAAAAATCCTGCACAGTCAAGAAACGCAAGGTACTCAAATGCAATGAACGCAACAGAACGTGTGAGTCGCTTGAACAAACACGTTTTGATTGTAAACGCAGAAACGATCGACGGTGAATCCACATCCTGTAAACGTTTGTCCATGATTGGAAACACGCACGCGTAGCATCATTATTTCCGCCTTTTTTTTACGTGATGGAAAGAAACCCAACATGTTCAAGCTAAGCAGAGGTGGGAGAGATCGATCGCGCTAGCCAATCAAACACGCACTGCATGATTCGCCATTACCCTAGCTGTTTCCGGCATTCAGCATAAGCACCGACTATACCACGCCTCGGTACTAGCTGTTCTTATAGACAGATATGTTGGGCTGCTTTCAGGGCCTTCAAGTTCTAATATCTACTAAACACAAATTTGTAGTGTACTCTTTTGCGCTCTGCTGTGGGCTTCAGCAACAGACAAAGACTGAACGAGTTTGGCCATCGGTGCAGCAGCGCATAAAATATTTCAGCTCAAAGAAAAAATACAAGCAACATATATTCTACGTAATGTCTAGCTAATTCACTTGACAAGAAAACAAATCTGAACTGTCCTGGAATGGTTCGTATTCTAATGTGCGATTTACGTCGCACTGCCAAAAAGTAGTGTACATGTAAAAGATAATAAAAAAAATCAACAGCACTGCATGGGGCAAGGCAAACGAAAAAAAAAATAAAAATTTAAAACAATTACCTACAGTGTAATGAATGCGCGCACATGTGTCGCCAGCATATATGGTAACAAAATTGAAATTGCATAATAACAATGTTCTTTACGGCAGTTATTTTTGTTCGAAAGCTGTAATATATGGCTCATAATGATGCATTTGACCACAGCGTTTGACAGCGCTCTCCTAAACATTGTTCAGAAACTATTCTTCAAACATTCATTGCCTTATTATCCAACCATATAATCACCGCACCGAAGGCGTTTCCCTTCAGAGAACTAAATAATTCTATCCCATCATGTCAACCAGGCAGCTAATTGCAATTCATATATATTAAAAGTAATGCGAGTGCGTTACTTCAGCAGTTTTGAGGCATTTTTAGATAACACCACTCTCGAAGAATTTAACACATGATTGAGAATTAGGGTTCCTTTGTGAAATATTCTGCCGCTTTCACAAGCGCTGCTTCCGCGGGCTGAAAGAGGATTCTACCGCGCTTCTTTCTGAGGACAACCTTGTCCCAAGTTCGTAGATATAGTTTCAATGTTGACCCTTGCTTTCTTTCTATTTTTTTCTTTACTGCAAATTTAGTTCTTCAGATCCTAGCTCGTCGAGTATTTTGTATTTCTTGATATGCCCACGCTTAGTTCTACGCGGATTTTTTCTTGCTCTAAATGTCCACCTGATCTGAAAAAAAGAAAATAAAAAGAATAAAATGAGAATTTTTAACCTTGAAGTACTAGTAGTTATGGTCGTTTTCGCTTTTCTTTTCCTTAATAGGAATACAGCAAGTATACGGGCTGTCGCATCGCTCAGTTGCGCGTGATGACGTTTCAAGAGCACTCCGTCATGAACAGCGACCTGTGTGCCATCTTTAATAAAAAAAAAATGTCCATTTGTTCGAACTGAGGACGATTCCGTGAAAACTGAAGATTGTTTTACGTATGTGATTATTATTTGAAACTATGAGGTGAAAAGTATTTCGCATTAACAAAAAAAATATACGAAATTATCATTCCACTGAAAATGTTACCGAGCCAACAGTCGAGGTGACCAAAAAGCTCCGAACGCACTCCTCGTTGTTTTAGCGAAGCCAAGGGCAAAACTCTGCGCATTCCTCCTCACAAGCTTGGCGCAAAGAACATATGGTTTCCATTCTCTCGTCCTTTTGTCGCCTTTCCGCCCGAGGGCCTTGACTAAAGCAATTCTCCAAACCGCTTTCAACTTCCCGTCTTGTAGCCTTTTCTCCCCGTAAAGCAGTCATCGCGGAAGGGCAGCGACCTTCACTGCCCTCTCTTTCCTCCCGGCTAGGCAGGCGTTGCTCACAATGCCCCCCCCCCCCCCCCCGTCTACTCCCCCGCACTCTTCCCTTCCTTCCCGCCAACTTTCCTGGCCGGCAGCCTTCTGGGCTCACGTGGTTCTGCGGGACCTCTTTCATTTCTCTCACCCCCTTTCGAGCTTTATGCCTACTCTTTCGACAGATCTCAAGCAAAAAAAGAAAAAGAGGGAGAGAAAACACAACCATCCTTCTGCCCCCTTCCAACCGTGCCTCACAACTCGACACAAGCCGCTGATTCAGAGGCGTCTGGTCGGCCACACAATCCCCACCGGCTCGAGCTGCTCGAGCTCCCGCAGCTTTGGACAGCAGAACCGAAAAACCAAGCCTTCTGAAAGTTCCGATTCGTTTTAATGGCCATGCCTGAAAGAGGATATTTGTGAGTACCACCAGCATTTTAAGTAGTTTGTTCATAACTGAGCTCTCTGAGATTATTTCTTGCTTTGTCTCCTTGTAAGATCGCTACTTTTTCTTACCAGGTGTATAAAGCATCAGATCCCTGGGATGTACTTTGCTTGGCAGCATTCATTTTGGATTGTTGCAACTGAGGTCTGCAAATCTGCGCTAGCCGTATGGTAAGATACTTTTTTTTGCATTATTTGGTGCAGTATGTTGTCAGCATTGATCATCATGTCAATAACCGATATGCTTGCGAGAACGGAAAGTCATTTATTTCGACCGCACCACGCCAGTCAGTTCTGAACTGTATTTTCAGCGCACTATTTTGTATGCATAAACTCTGGTCATAATGACAAAATTTACGGCGCAGAGGTGGTCAATTTGTATTGCAAAAGAAAAACGTGGTCCTGTAAAACATGACGCCTGTTTTGTGTGATTTTCAGGTTACAACTTCATCGCGCGTGTGTTGTGTGTCTGAAGTGGTCAGTTTCTTTTACAAACTATATTCAAAACTTGGAGTTAAGTCTAGCTTTCTGGGACATGATTTTTAGTTGCGAGCGAATATTTATTATTGTAATTTGCCGTTATGAATGCGCTATTGGAATAGTCTAAACGACGCGTAGCTTATTCACGTGTTTGATCTTTCTCTTGCGCTAATTCCGAGTAGTAGAAGTGTCATAAAATAGCCGCTTAAAATAGGTTATTTACAGTTGCTACCATAGTTCTTATACTTTACCACACGTACAAACTTGTTCCCACAACAAACGTGATGCTAAGTTACGGATTTGTTTATTTTTTCAGTTCGAGTGTATCATACAAACCCCAAAGCATCTGTGTCGTACGTTGTTTTGGCTGCAGCTTTGACAACTTTTAAAACGTTCTGTTTGCAGTAATGATGCGGTGCACACTAAATTTAGCAGCCGCGGTCGGAGTGCGACTACCATTTTTTGTCTGTTTTTTTCCTTTGTAGTTTCTTTTTAGTTCTTGCGGCAATCTATTCAAAGGAAAGCTATTGATTTGAAGCTTCCAGTTATGACGGCGTCTTTTTTCTACAGGTGTTCGATCACAAAGGCACTACAAGTATAAGGGGGCAAGCACTGACTACCGTTTAACGAATAGATAACGGCAAATATCATTTTGTTTTCGGTTTCCAGCGTCAACAACACATCCACGTGGGAAGCCGTGCACTGCCAGATGTCGCAACCAATGTAATCAAGTTAATATGGCCGGCCTCACTGAGCATGCAGCTTATTTCAACCTGAGTAAATCAGACAAGAAAGTTGCCTGAGGGCCAACAGGTAGTGCTTTATTTTGCATTTTTACTCCACGGTCTAGCTGCACTTCCACTTTCCAAAAGTTTTCTGTCTTAATGGGATTTATGAATGTTGCTTTTATTTCCAGGTGCCATCTGCGAAAGGAAATACATTGTTATGCACGCTGCTCAAGTCCATATCTTTAAATGCTGCATGGAGCTGCTGCCCCTACAACCGACCACAAAAGAAGCTGCGATGAACGCAGCGCCTTCCTCCAACCTGGGACCTGAGAACACCTTGCCAAGGGACGCAAAGACAGGAGGAGCACTGAAGTCTAAGAGTTCTGCCTAAATGTTTCCATGCCCTGTAACCCATGGACACCTAATAAATCACCATGCAGTGAACCTTTCAGCTGTATTATTTTCTGTGCATGGATATCCTCAGCATGCTTTATTTAAATAAAAAGCTGCATGAAAAATATCTGCACTGCATAAGTAGGGGATGGCTTTGCAGGTGCCTATTAGTCATAGCACGAAAAAGCAACTAGCCGGATTGCCAATTGCTCTGGCTGGATGCCAATAATGCAAAACCACTGGGCAAGATTGGATTGGAATTATTGGGTAGCCGATAAATCTGGCTGGATGCCAGTTGTGAATATCCAGTGAATAAGCATGGATACAAGATATTGGATGGCCAGTGAGCTTGGCGGGATAGCCGTGATATAACAACCAGTGAGTGAGCTTGGGTGGAAGATATTGAGTAGTCATTGAGTGCCGTTGAATGCCAGTAAACAAGGTAGTATGCCAATACTGGTTTTGATAGGAGAGCCGATAAAATTGGTTGGCATATATCTTGGCTCTTTGTGCGCCCCAATCAGACGCCAATATTGACCAATATTGGGACCAATATATCCCAATATTGGACCATTGGCGGTCCATTGACGGCGTGCTGCTTGGGGCCAACATCAAGACTCTCCCTCTCCCCCGCAAAATGCATCCAACTCATCATCAAGGTTGCAGAGAAGCTCGGGCCGCGTCACTCCAGCAGAGATATGCTGGCTGACTTGACGTACTTTACACAGACGCGGCAGACCATCCTACTCGGACTGCTACAATAGCAGTTGCCACAAATGAGAACATGACCCTTCATGCCTCCCCGTACGCACTTCACAAATTACTACAGCGGAGGAAGTAGCTATTGCTCTCGCGCTCTCCACTTCTAAAGTTAAAGTAGTCATAAGTGACTCACAGCGCACCGTTCTTAATTTTACTCATGGCCGCATTTCAGTCGAAGCGGTCCGCCTCGGTGGCGGACGACGGCTGTTGCCGACGTGCGTCTTTCTCTTCTGTATTTTTTTCTTCTGTCCACACGAGGTAGCGGAGGTGGCTCAGCTACAGAGCCAGTAGCAGGCCCGTGCATTTTCTTTTCTTCCTTCCTACAGTCGCAACAACATCACCAACAACAAAACATAAAAACAGGCAAGGATTAGAGGCGCTTGGCGTCATTTGTTTTCATAAAAAAGCAATTTAATATCAAAAATGAGAAATGGCTTAGCTCTGCTATGCCTGGATATATGTAGCGAAAAGCAGTGACTACCTCGGGATCAGAAGAAGTTTTTTTTTTTCGAAAAGTTTGCCAAAAGGCATAAGTTGAGAAAGGGGGAATGGGATGCAGGAGATAGAAAGTTAAAAGAAGGAGTGAAGTCCAGTTGCGCTTATGTATTCGCAGAGGTTGGCAGTGTAGCGATTGTCCATTGCCCACTTCTCATAAACACAATCGCTATTCCACCGCAGGCCCACCTTCATCAGTATCCGTTGTCCAATGTGAGTCGTTGATGGACACGTCCACAACAAGTGACACACATCGCAGATGTCAGGTGCAGTGTCACAGTGAGGGCACCTGTCAGTCACTGGCAGATCTTTATCCCGCCATCGATGTCGTACAGATGGGGTCAGAGCCGCCCCTGCCCGGATCCGGCGCACTGTCACCTCCTCCTGTCGAGTAAGACTACGGGGGAGAGGGTGCGAACACGGAGGAATGAGAGCGCGTGTTCGCTGGCGCAGAACTTGAGAATCGGAAACGTGGGACAGGAACGGATCTCGGGCAAGAGGGAAGGCGGTGGATCGCCTGATGTGTTGATGTGCGTCATAGCATCCGCTTGAATATTATGTGGATCGTGAGCACGGCCCCGGTTCCAGTGTATGCGCACAGGACATGGGTACTTTGAACAGAGCGAATGAATGGACTGTGTTATTTGGAATGTGCGTCGAACGGCCTTAAGCTGTTTAAGGGCAGTGAGAAAGTCTGTGTAAAGATGAACTGCATTGAATGTAGGAACTGGCGGAAGGGAATATATGGCATTGTATATGGCTTGAAGTTCCAATGCCAGAGGGGTGCACGTATCCGCGGTATATGTCACGTGAGTGTTGAGATGCGGATGAGAGGGACTATACACAGAAGTAACTCCTCGCTCTGCAGTATGTGATGCATCGGTATATAATATGCACCCTTCAGGCAGACGTGCCGATGATACCGACGGGGAAGTAGTGGGGCGATTGTCCGTGAGCTGGCAGTACGACCATGGAGGTAGTGTCTTTAAACGATGGAGTTGTAAAGAAGTTAATTTCTCCAGTCTTCTGCGCCGTTCGCTATCAGCTAAGAGAGAGAGAGAGAGAATAAACTTTATACAAAGTAATTACGTGGGTGGTTCACCCGGGTCCAGGAAACCATTAGCGAATACGGCCCTCCAGGCCTGGCCGATCAGCGGGCGCTGAAGGGGAGCTGTGTGTGAGCCAGCTTCGCCTCCACTGCTCATGGCTCATTTTCTGTAACCCGTATGATTTACGTTGTTCGGGCAGTTCCAAACCATGTTGAGGATGTCAGACACCTCTCAGCAAGCCGGACATGCATTTGTGGGGTATTGCGAGGGCCAAATCTTATTGTGTCGGGTTGGATTTGGTAGTGTGCGGGCTTGCTTGTTTCGCCATATAGTGGCTTCCTGACGAGTGAGGTCTTTGTGGGGATCTGCGTATGTTCTACGATAAAGTCGATGGTAGTTTATTATTTCGCTGTATGTTAGTGGAGACGATGGTTTGGAGGTGGACGGTGCTGGGGCTCGGAATGTACGACCTCGAGCTATCCTCTTAGCCGCCCCTGCCCTCTATGCCTTCGTGCACCGGGATCCACAGAATACTGTGGCGATTTCTCATGATGTGAGCGGCCTCTTGGCAGAATTCTCCATTGAGTGCGTCTAAGTTCACCGGCGTTCTATAATTCGTTTACAGGAAAGGAAAGGTGCAGCATCTGTCACTAGAGGAAGGCAAGAAGCGCCGCCCGGCGGCCTTGGAGCGCACTCTTTTCCGTTTGGTCCTCATAGCTGACGGCATATGGGTGACGTCATATCCTTGACGTCACCCTAAATGAGTGAGTTAACTATTTTACTATTTGGTACTTTCAAATCGCAGTATCTGTCACTCGCGAAATCCAGCTATCATCCTCACGGTGACAAGCGGAATTATGAAAAGCGCTTCACGACCCTGGGCGTGGCACACAACTAGTTCTGTTGTATGTTTCAATTGGACTTTTCGCCTGTATATAACTCTTTCCTGAATTTAAAGGCATGTAATAAATACCATGCTGAAAAAAAAAAGCCCTGGGCGTGGCACAATGGTAAAGCGCTCGGCTGGGGATCCAAGGGATGGGGTTCGATTCCCGAATGGAGAGTGATTTTTGTTACTGAGGAGGAGTCGCACACCTCTTAAGCGTTACTAGGCAACGCCGGCAGAGCTTGGCGAGGGGGCTGCGCAGCTGGCCTTGGCTGTGACGCCACTCGGTCGCGGCATACGGCACACGTCACTCAGCTTCGCGCATGCGCAGAACTGACAAATCTGTGCACCGACTCACTCGAAGCTGGGCTCCGACCCTCGTAGTGAAGCTTTTCGCTTCAAAAAAAATTACGTGTGTGCCTAATCGTAGAGGTGCCTTTTTTAATTGCTCACCGGAACCTTGCCGGTAAAAACATTTTTTGGAAGGGATTATTTATATTCTGGGGATCACACTATTTAATATGCAGGAAAGCAGAAACAATAGACCATATGTTTTTTTTACACTGTTGAAAAGGGGTATATTTGTCGGATGTATTGCAAAGAACGCTAATGAAATAATTTCCGCTAGACCCGCATGGCATCCGGTACTTACGCGTAGAAAGTGAGGATGGGGTACCATTGTTTTAATTATGCTCATGGGCCTCCACTGTATATGACGCTCAAGAGTGGCGGGTTACCATTGTGATAAAGATGCCCGGCCTACCAGAATTTATTTTCGGGAATGCGTGGACAGGTTTTTGGCAATCCAGAAAGCTGCATGAGAACCTCCGGAGTGGCTCTCAAGGCTAGAGCCTTTGTTGTGTATGCGTGAATTTTAGTGTGCAATATGTAAATAGCGTATGTAAATGGCGTTTCTGTGATTTTTGTTGGTTTTGTTTCCGTCAAATGCAATGTGTCAAGACCAGGCAATAAAGAAAAGAAAGAGGTGCCCAACTACGCGCACGCGGTGCCCAAATACGCCGCCGGCTGTTTGCGTTCTTAGCTTTTCCCTTTAGTCTCATTTTTGTTTGTTTGCACTGTGTTTCTTCTTAAAGATGCAAAGTCATTGTTTATTGGTTTCAGTGTTCAAATTGCTTCATTTTTTTACATTTTAGCATGTTTTCTGTCTTGCAGGTGCAACACACAGGTTTTTTGATACGACGGAGGCATACCGATCTCGGCGGCCGCTTTCGATGGAGGCGAAAAGCAAGGTGCCCGTGTGCTGTGCGATATCAGTGCACGTTACAGAACCCCAGGTGGTCGACATTTCCGGAGTCCTCTACTACGGCGTCTCTCATAGCCTGAGTTGCTTTGGGACGTTAAACCCCACAAACCCAAACCAAGCATACGTCGCAGATGCAACCAAAAGGTGACATATTTCCAGGAGATCAGGACGGGGGCCGCACCGCTATGCGCCATGTCATTGCAGCGTCAACAAGCGCATGAACTATGCAACCAACTAGCTGGTTGAATAGCTTGGCTGAAATAAAAAAAAGTGCACAAAATTAGTGTACTACCTGAGTGTGACGTATTTTACAGTACTCATCTGTTATATATACCAAACAATATTTCTGTTGGATTTTCAAATAATCAAGCTTATAAAATGTAAAGCTACACAAGGCCATTAAGTAGGCCTAACATTCATGTAGAGTTGTAGCAAGTCACCTTGCATGACATATATGAAAAACTTGCACGAATTCTTTGGAAGCCTGTTCCAAGAGTACCTAGCACTTTGCAGGAACCTTGCAGCATCGCTATCAACTGCTTACTTTGCATTTTCCCACCAGCTTATCACGTGGCCATACTGTGTATTTTCAGACCTCATGCAAGGTCTCGATATATTTGATATATCCAGAAGTGGTGGCCCCAAACCAGTACAGGCATAAAATGTTAGATAAGGTTGCATGAGGGTGGAAGCAACTGGTTCTTGCTGAAAACAGGTGCTAGGAAGAGGCTAAAATGCATATTGGCCAACATGATTGGCATACAATTAAAGAAAATGCTTGGATTCAGCATGGAGTCCACGTGTAGGCGTTATCATGGTTCATGACCTTTCCATTTATTGTCCATGCTTGGCCTTTCTTAGCATGGCCAATGGTAGGCTTGTCACCACATCCAAGCACAAATTTTGATTGGTGTCCAGCCAGCATTGTGCCATTATGGACGCATTGGCCATTGATGATTTATTATGCTTGGTCCAATAAAATTGTGTTACTTAAGGGGGTTTAAGAAGATGCTCTCCAACTTTGCAAATCGCATTTATTGTACAAAGTGAATATTTCGTAGTTTAGAAAAAGTATTCAAAATATTATACGAAACAAAAAAATTTCCCGTGGTGCGCGACAGCTGGAAGCTCATGCATCTGGTTTCCGTAGCCTACCTCAAATGTTTTATTCTTTAACTCTTGCCTAAATTTAGCTTGGACATCCTGTATGTGCCGCGAATACCAAGTGAGCGCAGGCCGTCTTGTCCCTTGATCGGCCCTCGGCTGGTGGTGCCTTCAGAATCAGCAGTTATGTATTATATAGTTCCCTTTAGTAAGTACCATATATGGCGGCTTAGCTGCATATAGCCCCACTTTATTACCTATGTTCTAATATTCAACAATCGCTCTGCATACTAGCTGACTGCGCCATCCATGCATAATCTGTTCTTCTAATCCTAAGTACGTGGCATATATCGTGGTACCAGGTCCCATCCCTGGTGCCGCCGGATACACAGCGGTTTTCCAATGGGTACAATATTTCCCTGACATGTGCTCGGCTCTTCTGGATTGAAATGCCTAAGACTGGTGTCATCGACCAAACTGATGCGCTGAGGGGTAGTGAGTCGATCGTTGCGCCATCAGGCAACGGTAATTCCCGGTCAAAAAAGAAACCATTAGAACTCATTGAATTCCCAACTGGTTTCAATGGAACTCAAAAGGTTCCAATTGAAATTCTCATTCCTAATGAACAGTTGAATTGGGCTCTCCAGTGGATTCTATTTGGAATTCACATTCCAGTTGGGCATTCCAATGAGAATTTGCCCTTCGAAGTGGGTAGTCCAATTAATTCCAAGCGCCGAATTACGTTCTGACATTACAAGAACTCTCACAAACCTGTCGATCAGCCCCGCTCCTTTAGTCGACAGGTCCGCAGGTCGGAATCGACCAATAGGAGTGCGGCTATAACCGATTCATTTCTGAGAGGTTTTTGAGTTTTTGTGGTGTGATTGGAGGGTGATGCTGCCCCAAATGGAATTCTTGATCCAGTTGGACTGCCTAGTGAACTCCCAGTTGGTTCCATTAGGATAGCCACTGTTTAACCTAGCAGCTAGTAGTGCAGTCTAATAGACTGCCATTTGTACATGCACATCAGTTTAGCTGCAGTAGTAATTGTTTATCTGAGTCAGAAAAACGATTTAAACAAATTGGAATGTCAGTTAGTACCAACGGGACTCAATGATGGAATTATTTTTAGAAATGACCAGTCCAATTGGACTCTGCAATGGGTTTCAGTTGGAATTGACATCGAGAGTGCTAGTTAAGATGAATGAATAAACCTTTTCTCAACCGGCAATCGAACCTCCATCCCTTGGATCCCCAGCCAAGCGCTTTATGAACTGCGCCACGCCCCGGATATTTTTTTTTTCTTTATTGCCTGGTTTTGGCATACGACATAACACGAAACTCCGATTAAAACATAAAAAATACACACAAGACAATATACATGAATGAAAATCATGATCTAGCCAGCGTTAGACTGGCCTAGTCACAACTCCCTCAGCGTCAACAAAGGCTCTACCCTTGAGAGCCAATCAGGAGGTTCTGCAGCCATTTTTTGGATTCAAGCAGGTCTGGCATCCCTGTCACATGATAGCCTGCCATTCTGGAGCGCCATATACAGTGGATGCTCATCAGCATAATTACGTATCACGATCCGGGGCGTGGAGTGTCCCATTTGGCACCACGCCCTGGATCGTGAAACGCTCTTCATAATTCTCCTGGTCTACCTTGAGGATGATAGCTGGATTCCGCGAGTGACAGCTACCGTGCCTGTCCTTTCCTTTATAAACGAATTATTGAACGGCGGTGAACTTTGATGCGTTCAATGAAATCCTGGTTGTGTTCGACAAGGGGCGCGCGATGTACCGTCACGACAGGTCTTGACGTCACCAGGCGATATGCATGAATCGAATCGTCACCAGGCGATTCATGCATATACGAAGCTGATCCAGCCGGGCGTCCGATCCAGGCGTCCGTGCGGCGCCTTTCATTTACCGCTAGTAATCTTACACCGTGCAACAGAAGCGGACCCAGATGTCTAGAAGGTGCAGTGGTAAGACGTCCGACTACTGTGCCGGAGTACCCTAGTTCGAACCCGACCTCGGCGGCTGCGTTTCGATGGAGGCGAAACGAAGAGGCGTTCGTGTGCTGTGCGAAGTCAGCGCACGTTAAAGATCCCCAGGTGGTCGAAATTACTCCTCTCTTTCCACTTTCACTCCCTTCTTCCTCCCTTCTCTTACGGCGCGGTTGCAGTGTCCAGAGAAAACAAGTGAGACAGTTACCGCGCTTTTCCCTTCCTATAAATAAATCATTAAATCAGTTAGGAGCTAGGCGTTAGTACAGCAAGCATTAGCGGCGTTTGAAATTAGGGGGCGGAGGTGGCTGCTCCAGGCCCTACGGGGCTGCGTCTGGTAGGTTCTTTCTTCTCTATTTTCTCTTCTGTCTGCACGAGGCAGCGGAGGTGGCTCAGCTACAGAGCCAGTAGCAGGCCCGTGCATTTTCTTTTCCTTCTTCGCCCCGCCGGGGTGGTGCAGTGGTAAGACGCCCGACTAATGTGCCGGAGTACCCGGGTTCCAGCCCGACCTCGGCGGCTGCGTTTCGATGGAGGCGAAACGGAGAAGCGTCCACGTGCTGTGCGATGTCACCGCACGTTAAAGATCCACAGGTGGTCGAAATTACTCCGCAGGCCTCCACTACGGCTCCTCTTTCTCTCTTTCCACTTTCATTCCCACATTCCTCCCTTCCCTTACGGTGCGGTTGCGGTGTCCAGAGAAAACAAGTGAGACAGTTACCGCGCTTTTCCCTTCCTATAAATCAATCAGTTTTTCTTCTTCCTACAGTCGCAACAAATCAAAACATGGATCCACATAATACTCTATCGAGGCCATGACTTGGAAGTGAGAGTGTATATCAGAAGGGAAATTGTTTGGGCTTGTTGGTTCATCGTCACACATAGCGGCAGAAGCAGGCTCGGTTCTACCGTGAATGCTTGTTTTCGAGAGTCTACAGTGAACCGCACTGAAGAAGTCGCCGCAAGCCACCAGCTAACGGCCACTTGGCTCTTCCACTAAGCCTACTCCCAACAATAAAGTTTTCTCTCTCTCTCTCTCGGATGAGCCCGCTGGAAAGGTTGCTCGACCTGTCCACGGAGACCTTCTGGCTGCGTGTTTTGGAGGGTCTTCGTCTTCTGGTGCATCGCAAGGTATCGATAAGTGGTCAGGCGATTCACACTATCGGTGACGTCGACATCCCGGATAATGTTTCCAGGACTGGCGCTCGGTACCAAGTTCGCCGTACAACCCAGGAAACGCGCCGCGGGACTTCTCACCAGTGTCCAGGAAGTGGCAAGGAGGGCGACGGTGGTCGAAAGTGCACCCCGTGTGTCCCAGGGGATTAAGGTGGTTGCAAAGTGCGGACAGGCGCGTCCTGATAGCGCCTGTCCTGACCTCATTTCGTCCTTTGCCGCTTATTAGAGCTTTGCTTTCTTGTGAAAGTGTACTGCGCACTGGACACGCGGGAGGCGTCGTAAACGAGGCCGCACACAAGTTAATGAGAGAGATCATAAACGGCGACCGCTCCATCTCGGCACACTCGGTCCGGCCCTCACCGAATGACCCCGACCCGATCACGTGTGTCAGCGCGGTCAGACAAGAAAGACGGTACGCCCTCGAGGTGCAGAGTGCTGTTAATTCCAACCGCCTACAATCCGGGCTCCCAGAGATGCACAAGTTCTCATACATAGGGCTCGCGCGGGCTATGTGCTATCCGCAGATGTAATCGACAAATGGCTGTCGAATACGAAATCCAGGCACAATGACCCTCTCGCAGCCGAGTCAGACAGTCGGAAAGAATGACTACGAACATGCGGCCAGTTACTTGCAGAAAACGCACCATAGACGTCCGCCCAATGGCACAACATACGTTGTGGAACTGCCCAGGTAATTACCACATCAAAAGCAATAGCTGCCAAGAAATGTCGCCACATTCAGTGTTTGGACCACAACGAGCAACGACGACTTTCAGGCCCGACCCACGCTGCTATCTATCTGGCAGTTAGCACGTAAAGCAGTCACTGACGCGGTCCAAAAGGGGACTTTCCTGTCCCTTACTCCTCCTGTCCGATTAATGGGCCTTCGTGACATATTCATTAAAAAAAAAAACAAAAAAAAAACATTGAGATCACTGCAGTAACCTGCATTGGAGAAGTGCGAAAAAATCATTATCACCAATTTTGTTATCAATTTTCTTTTCACTAATTTTGTTGTCACTAATTTTCGTCTCACTTTTCCTTATCTCGAATTCTCTTAATCTCCATATTATTTTTTCTCACCACTAATTTCTTTATTACTTTCTTATCACTGATTTCATTGTCACTAATTTTATTATCGTTAATTTCCTTACCAGTATTTTCCTTATCACTAATTTCTTTATTGCTGTTTTTCTTATAACTAATCTGTTCTATATGACGAAACAACAGCGTGAAACAGGCGGGCGCTGTGTTTGCGTGGTTCTTCGTTCTCGTTTATTTTGCGCTGTTCTTTCGCCGGGAACCAACCAGCACAGGCAAAAGTCTTAGGTTCTTTATCAATAACTTATTACTGATATCGTTATAATTGTCTCATCACTATATGCTCTTTATAATTGATTCATTTTGCTAATTCGTTACCAGTACCTAATTGTGTTTCCATTTTCATTACTTATCCAATGACAACCACTACCACCGGCACATTTTGGTATAACATTTCGTAGGCGTATTGCCTGTCTTTGGCGACACAACATAGCCTGTTAAGGGCCTTAATAACAATTGCTCACTCAGGAACATCAACGATATAGGAAATTGGTCTGTGTAAGCATATAGCCATGCAGTTTAAATTATGTTTTTGTTTTGCAGCGGAACATTTTTTTGTAAGAGAACAGACTTGAGGGCCGATAATAGTCGAACAGAACGAGCATGCCCGCCAAGCTCCATCGATTAATGGCCTGAGACTGTGAAGACCAGCAATCACTTCCCACTGTACTCTCTTCGAATGTCAATCAGCTTCGAGTCTCATGTCTTGTTTACTAGTCTGTCCCCGTCTGTCTTTATGTCGCTCCTCGCGGGCAAGCCACAGCGTGGTTAAAATGGAATCAATAAAGTGCCTCACGACGAGCAGTGAATCTTTCATATTTTTCTTCAAATTCAAAATACCTTTTAAATAATTCGCTTAAAGAGAGATTGTTCGCTTAAAGAGAGATGAGGACTTTGTGGCCGATAGGCATTTTTCATTGTCCGCCTGAGACTTGTAGCTGTCCCTGAAGAACTCAATGGCCTTCTTGATCGTGTGGAGTACCGGGAACTGGCCTTTTCCGCAGCGCCCTTTGGCGTCGTCGTGTTCGATGTGGCCGGCGGTTATTCCGTAGTTGACGGCAGTCGCGTTTTTCTTACTTATGCACAGCTGCAAAAAAAGAGCGAGGTGTAGTTCTATATTCCCGCGTTGTTTTTCAAATCTCCCAGAACGGTTAAGACCACAAGTAGCGCCACAATATATAACAAGGCAAGAACATGCTGTTGCAGGCCGTCATTGTACCCGCTACCATTTCGGTGGTGGACCACGGCTGTTTCGATGTACGTCTTTTTCCCTCTTTTCTTTTTCTTTCTTTATTTCCTCTTCTCTCCGCACGAGGTAGCGGAGGTTGTTGTTGTGGCTGTAGTAAGAAGGAAAAGAAAATGCACGGGCCTGCTACTGGCTCTGTAGCTGAGCCACCTCCGCAGCCGGTTGTGGCTGTAGGAAGAAGGAAAAGAAAATGCACGGGCCTGCTACTGGCTCTGTAGCTGAGCCACCTCCGCTGCCGGTTGT
This sequence comes from Amblyomma maculatum, assembly GCF_055883805.1. Taxonomy (NCBI): domain Eukaryota; kingdom Metazoa; phylum Arthropoda; class Arachnida; order Ixodida; family Ixodidae; genus Amblyomma; species Amblyomma maculatum. Next base: position 96,667,001 of record NC_139352.1, read on the forward strand.
GGCTGTAGGAAAGAGAAAAAATGCATGGGCCTGCTACTGGCTCTGTAGCTGAGCCACCTCCGCTGCCTGTTGTGGCTGTAGGAAAAGGGAAAAAAATGCACGGGCCTGTTACTGGCTCTGTAGCTGAGCCACCTCCGCTGCCTGTTGTGGCTGTAGGAAAAGGAAAAAAATGCACGGGCCTGCTACTGGCTCTGTAGCTGAGCCACCTCCGCTGCCGGTTGTGGCTGTATGAAAAGGAAAAGAAAATGCACGGGCCTGCTACTGGCTCTGTAGATGAGCTACCTCCGCTGCTTCGTGCGGAGAGAAGAGAACATAGGGTAGAAAGAAAAGGAAGAGGGAGAGAAAGACGCGCGCCGCAACAACAGCCGTCGTCCACCACTTTCGGGGCTTCCGGCGGGTGCAATGACGGCCTATAGCAGATAAAAATTCGGTATCCCCCGCCGGAAGCAGTGTTGACCTAGCAGCCACCTTCAAGGTAGCGGAGGTGGCTCAGCTTCAGAGCCAGTAGCATTGTCTTTTCCTTCAGTCACAACAAGTTTGGTAAGTTGTTCACATAGTAACCTTCCCATGTACAGCCACCTCAAGCCATATCATAGCCTCCTTTATGGCCATATACGTTAAATACCCTCAAGTAGTCGAAACTATACTGCAGCCTTCATCTACGGAACCTTTCTCTCTCCTTTCACTCCCACAAGTTCTCCCTTCCTTTACGGTGCGGTACTGGTGTCCATCGAGAAGTGTGACAAATACTGCATGTTTCGTTTGTTATAGATCAGTAATTTTACAATTTTTGATTGTGCAGTAGAGTAGTATGTAACAATAATTGGTTCACAGGAAAGAAAATTTATCTGTCACACTTTTTATATAGACACCTGAACTACGTCGTAGAGGGAGGGAGGAAGGTGGGAGTGAAAGTGGAAAGAGAGAAAGAGGAGCCATATAGCACAAAACTAGGACGCTTAACTTTCGCCTGAAGAGCAGACGCGATAGCGCCTTTCACACTGCCTTTTCCGCGCATTTTCGGCTTTGAGCGACTGGCACAGGCCCCACCACTCTTTGTGACACCTCTATTTAAAAAAAGAAATTGATATCACTGCAACCTGCATTGTGAAAATGCCAAAGCATCTTTATCACTATTTCGTCATTAATTTCTTTATCTTTAATTTCTTCATTACTGACTTCTTTATCACTAATACATTTTGCTGTATCATTATCACTACTCATGTAATTAGTGGTTGCGAGGACCTACTACTGAACTAGAGTACCCGGGCTCGAACCCGCGACCGCCGGTGGTTGCGCTTCGATGGGGGCGAAACGGAGTTGCATTCGTGTGCTGTACGATGTCAGCGCGTTGTTGTTGTTGCTGTAGAAAGAAGGAAAAAAAATGCACGGGCCTGCTACTGGCTCTGTAGCTGAGCCACCTCCGCTGCCTCGTGCGGACAGAAGAGAAAATAGAGACAAAGAAACGGAAGAGGGAGAGGAAGACGCGCGCCGCAACAACTGCCGTCGTCCACCACCATCGAACCGGTGGCGGGTGCGATGACGGCCTACAACAGATAAAAATTCGGTGGCAGGCCAGCCCGCGCCGCAAGCAGCGGTGACCCACCTGTCCCAGCCCCATCAGGGGAGACCTCATGTCAGTGCGCGTTAAAAGATCTCCATGTGGTCGAAATTACTCCGTAGTCCTCCACTACGGCTCCTCTTTCTCTTTCCACTTTCACTCCCACCTTCCTCCCTTCCCTACGGCGTGGTTGAGGTGTCCACAGAAAACAAATTTGAGAGTTAGCGCGCTTTTCTCTTCCTATAAATGCATCAGATGTCTAGGAGCTAGGCGTTATAGTACAGCAAGCATTAGCGGCTCTTGAAATTGATTGGGAGGGGAAGGAGGTAGCTGCTCCAGGCCTCTGGGGCTGCGTCTGGTAGGTTCTTTCTTCTCTATTTTCTCTTCTGTCTGGACGAGGCAGCGGAGGTGGCTCAGCTACAGTGCCAGTAGCAGGCCCGTGCATTTTCTTTTCCTTCTTCCTACAGCCACAACAACATCGCCGCGATTGCGCCGGGGGCTAGCCTGCCACCAGTTTTGTATCTGTTTTGTAGGCCTTCATGGCACTCGCCACAGCTTCGGTGGTGGACGACGGCTATTGCGACGTGCGTCTTTCTCTCCATCTTCTTTTTCTTTTCTATTTCCCTTTCTGTTGTTATTGTGGCTGTACTAAGAAGGAAAAGAAAATGCACGGGCCTGCTGCTGGCTCTGTAGCTGAGCTACCTGATTGATTGATTTATAGGAAGGGAAAGGCGCGGTAACTGTCTCACTTGTTTTTCTATGGACACCTCAGCCGCGCCGTAAGGGAAGGGAGGAAAGTGGGAGAGAAAGTGGAAAGAGAGAAAGAAGAGCCGTATTCGAGGGCTGCGGAGTAATTTCGACCACCTGGGGATCTTTAACGTGCGCTGACATCACACAGCACAAGGACGCCTCTTCGTTTCGCCTCCATCGAAACGCAGCCGCCGTGGTCGGGTTCGAACCCGGGTACTCCGGCACAGTAGTCGGGCGTCCTATCAACTACTGTGCCGGACCGCTGCCTCGTGCGAACAGAAGAGAGAGAATAGAGAAGAAATTAAAAGAAGAGGGAGAGAAAGACGCGCGCCGCAACAACAGCCGTCGTCCGCAACTGAAGCAGTGGCGGGTGTAATGACGGCCTACAACAGGTAAAAATCAGTGGCTGGCTAGCCCCCGCCGCAAGCGGCGTAGACTTACCGTCCCAGCCCCGTAGGGCAGGGAACAACCACCCCCCTTTCTGTCCGCACGAGGCAGCGGAGGTGGCTAAGCTGCCCCGCCGGGGTGGTGCAGTGGTAAGACGCCCGACTACTGTGCCGGAGTTCCCGGGTTCGAACCCGACCGCGGCGGCTGCGTTTCGATGGAGGCGAAACGAAGAGGCGTCGTGTGCTGTGCGATGTCAGCGCACGTTAAAGATCCCCAGGTGGTCGAAATTACTCCGTAGCCCTCCACTACGGCTCCTCTTTCTCTCTTTACACTTTCATTCCCACCCTCCTCCCTTCCCCTACGGCGCGGTTCGGGTGTCCACAGAGCAAGTGTGACAGTTACTGCGCCTTTCCCTTCCTGTGAACCAATTTAATTTAGGTGGCTAAGCTACAGAGACAGTAGCAGGCCAGTGCATTTTAACGTGGTAGCGTTAAGGGCCCCGTGTCGCAGAAAAGTCGGTGTCGTCAGCGTTGGCCGTGAGCGAAAAATCCCAGAAGTATTAATAAATAAAAACGAGTAGGAAAAAGCGCCGATCTGAGGAATCGAACGTGGGCCTCCGGGGTGCGAGACGAGCACGCTAACCACTCCAGCACGCCAGCTTTTTTTTTATTGACTCCACCACCCAGCTAGATGGTTTGAAAGACAAAGGGGCGTCTATTGATTGCGGTGTTGTCTCAGAAATGTTCCTTAGAGAAGTGTATTGTGGCGTATAATAATAATTATGAGCATATAAATTACAGAATTGCAGAACACGCAGTTAAGCGAGTGGCAAATTACTTTTCCGCTGTACTTCCTCTTCGCTTGACGTGCACGTAGCGCTGTTACGACTTTGATTTCGCGTTCGTCCGTGTTGTGTTTGACTCGGTCTTTCGGACCGGGGAGCAGTGCCTGGCGGGTCGTGCCTCGAAAAGTCTCCCGCGGTTCATCCGACAGAGAAGTCACAAAGTCAAAATCGTCAAAGTCATGGACATCGACTACGCGCTCATCGCATGCGGTGGCGGCGGCGACGCGTACGACTACGACTAGCTGGGCGGGGCCGGCTCTCGTTCGGATAGTCTGGCGGGTCGTGCCTCGACTTCTTCCTGAGAGAAAGCTGCTCAACTCTGCCTGGACGGGACGATTGGTCCTCTTTTTAAGGGGGCTTCGCCGACCCTGGAGGCATTGTCCCCAGGGATAAGAGGAAGGGGGAGATGTAGTTAAGCCAGGTGGTTCTGGTTAAGCCCCCTTTCTGCGTGCTCTCCCCGCCCGCCGCTTCTCGCGCCATCTAACCGACGCGGCCGTTACTGTGTGCGTCGCTGGTGCCGCCACCTCTCGTGCATGAGCGCAAGCCTCATTTTATTCCCCTAACATCGCAATCTCATCAAAAAAAGCTGAGCGTCCTCGCTCACACTCCATCACAAAGAATGCAAAAGAAAAATGCACACCAAAAGTGTTCACGCTCAGTCTGGGATAAAGTCACATCACAATATCACCATATCACACATTGTGTCCATCTATTTTTTGAGCACTGTGTTAGTAGTAAAGTCGTCCTTTTGAGGCTTCACAAGCAGCCTGCGAGGTCTGGAGTCCCACGCGTTAGTCGAGGTTGTTTTCGGTGGAGTCCTGGCGGGTAGTGGAAAATCTTCTGCGTCGAAGAATTCTTCGTCGCCACTTTCACTTTCACAGCTGTCACAATCGTTATCGTGTGCACTGTTTGCTACCCGCGTTTGCACTTCACTTCCCGTCGCCGGTCCGAGTTTGTGTTTTTTACGAGCACCACCACTATCACCATCACAATCACTAGCACTGTTTCTTTGCTGTAGTTGATTGGTACCATCCGCTGATTCTGCTGTCACTGTTCCTTTCGCCGCCGGTCCATGGCCGTGTTTTTCACGATCACAATCACTGTCACTATCACTCATATTGCCTTTCCTGCTGTAGGCGCTTATTAAGGCCCCAATATAGTCCGACGTTTTCGACGCGACTTGCTGAGTCGGCGACGTCGGCCACGGCACGTCGGCCCGTCGGCTACGACGGTCGCGTCAAAAAACTGCCGCTTCTACAGTCTGGCGCGGCTGGCGTGCCCGGTGCCGCGTCGCGCATGCGCACAAGACGCCCTCGAGGGCTGGTACGTTTTCGGTGTGCATTTTCGAGCAGACGACAGGTCACCTACAGGGACGAACTGGCTGCCTATCGAGGCACTAATTATTGTTGTGATCAAGGCAATGATGCGATGTGTTTACTGTGAATGTTCAAATGGCACAAAGCATGTACAGCCAGCCGTGGAGACGTCCAGCCCAGCAACGGTCTGAGCCCGCGTCGACGACGCGGCTACAGACGGGACGATGATAGTGTACGTGCGTGTTTTACTGAAAACTGATCATAATTCAAGAATATGTACGAATACAGAAGAGTTATAGATTACACAGTAATGAGGATCACTTTCTCGGCCGGCCGCAGTTCCTGCAGAATTCCATAAATTTCGCGAATTCCCTGGTTGTTGAGCCGCTGACGTTCCGTGTGGCCAAATTATAGCCAAATCGAGTACGGCCTTCGATTCCGGCGTGTACAACTCTATGCGAAGCCGCTTCCGCAGATTTTGGTATTATTCCACTGAATGTACTGCAGATAAGTGAAACAACACCATCGTTACACCTCCTAGAACAATGCATTAAAACGTGTATGGCACACGCACCGCAGCGAAGAACTCACAGCTGTGCCCGGCCGCTCTACTGACAGTTTGCATCCCAGGCATTTTTCTTTCCTCTGAACGTCTCTGTAGTCAATCCGCTAGGTATCACAGACGCAAGGCTGCCCTCGAATGCCTTCTAGCAGCTTTTCCGCAACAGTGTCTGAAATGCGCGCGCGCGGTCGCTGTCTACATGCAAGCCGCCATCTTCACTGCGCGTGAGGAATGCTGGGATGCGTGGCCGACGCGGCTGACGCGGTCGGCGAGAAATAGGCGAGATTCTATTTGCGCGTCGGCCACGTCGGCGACGTTGGCCCGCGTCGGCTCGCGCTCGCTACGTCCATCACGCCGTGACGTTGGACTATAGACCTCGGTTTTTCGCCGACGTAACGTCGCGGAGGCCGACGTGCACGCGCGCGCGCGTTACGTCGGACTATATTGGGGCCTTTAGCCCCATCCGCTGGCCTTGCCCGTATAGGTGCCTCCATCTTCGTTACTGGCGCGGTCTTTTGTACGGGTTTGGCCGTGGGCTCATCATTGAGCGTAGTGCTGCTGCTGCTTGCTGCTGCTTGCTTGCTTGCTTGCTTGCTTGCTTGCTTGCTTGCTTGCTTGCTTGCTTGCTTGCTTGCTTGCTTGCTTGCTTGCTTGCTTGCTTGCTTGCTTGCTTGCTTGCTTGCTTGCTTGCTTGCTTGCTTGCTTGCTTGCTTGCTTGCTTGCTTGCTTGCTTGCTTGCTTGCTTGCTTGCTTGCTTGCTTGCTTGCTTGCTTGCTTGCTTGCTTGCTTGCTTGCTTGCTTGCTTGCTTGCTTGCTTGCTTGCTTGCTTGCTTGCTTGCTTGCTTGCTTGCTTGCTTGCTTGCTTGCTTGCTTGCTTGCTTGCTTGCTTGCTTGCTTGCTTGCTTGCTTGCTTGCTTGCTTGCTTGCTTGCTTGCTTGCTTGCTTGCTTGCTTGCTTGCTTGCTTGCTTGCTTGCTTGCTTGCTTGCTTGCTTGCTTGCTTGCTTGCTTGCTTGCTTGCTTGCTTGCTTGCTTGCTTGCTTGCTTGCTTGCTTGCTTGCTTGCTTGCTTGCTTGCTTGCTTGCTTGCTTGCTTGCTTGCTTGCTTGCTTGCTTGCTTGCTTGCTTGCTTGCTTGCTTGCTTGCTTGCTTGCTTGCTTGCTTGCTTGCTTGCTTGCTTGCTTGCTTGCTTGCTTGCTTGCTTGCTTGCTTGCTTGCTTGCTTGCTTGCTTGCTTGCTTGCTTGCTTGCTTGCTTGCTTGCTTGCTTGCTTGCTTGCTTGCTTGCTTGCTTGCTTGCTTGCTTGCTTGCTTGCTTGCTTGCTTGCTTGCTTGCTTGCTTGCTTGCTTGCTTGCTTGCTTGCTTGCTTGCTTGCTTGCTTGCTTGCTTGCTTGCTTGCTTGCTTGCTTGCTTGCTTGCTTGCTTGCTTGCTTGCTTGCTTGCTTGCTTGCTTGCTTGCTTGCTTGCTTGCTTGCTTGCTTGCTTGCTTGCTTGCTTGCTTGCTTGCTTGCTTGCTTGCTTGCTTGCTTGCTTGCTTGCTTGCTTGCTTGCTTGCTTGCTTGCTTGCTTGCTTGCTTGCTTGCTTGCTTGCTTGCTTGCTTGCTTGCTTGCTTGCTTGCTTGCTTGCTTGCTTGCTTGCTTGCTTGCTTGCTTGCTTGCTTGCTTGCTTGCTTGCTTGCTTGCTTGCTTGCTTGCTTGCTTGCTTGCTTGCTTGCTTGCTTGCTTGCTTGCTTGCTTGCTTGCTTGCTTGCTTGCTTGCTTGCTTGCTTGCTTGCTTGCTTGCTTGCTTGCTTGCTTGCTTGCTTGCTTGCTTGCTTGCTTGCTTGCTTGCTTGCTTGCTTGCTTGCTTGCTTGCTTGCTTGCTTGCTTGCTTGCTTGCTTGCTTGCTTGCTTGCTTGCTTGCTTGCTTGCTTGCTTGCTTGCTTGCTTGCTTGCTTGCTTGCTTGCTTGCTTGCTTGCTTGCTTGCTTGCTTGCTTGCTTGCTTGCTTGCTTGCTTGCTTGCTTGCTTGCTTGCTTGCTTGCTTGCTTGCTTGCTTGCTTGCTTGCTTGCTTGCTTGCTTGCTTGCTTGCTTGCTTGCTTGCTTGCTTGCTTGCTTGCTTGCTTGCTTGCTTGCTTGCTTGCTTGCTTGCTTGCTTGCTTGCTTGCTTGCTTGCTTGCTTGCTTGCTTGCTTGCTTGCTTGCTTGCTTGCTTGCTTGCTTGCTTGCTTGCTTGCTTGCTTGCTTGCTTGCTTGCTTGCTTGCTTGCTTGCTTGCTTGCTTGCTTGCTTGCTTGCTTGCTTGCTTGCTTGCTTGCTTGCTTGCTTGCTTGCTTGCTTGCTTGCTTGCTTGCTTGCTTGCTTGCTTGCTTGCTTGCTTGCTTGCTTGCTTGCTTGCTTGCTTGCTTGCTTGCTTGCTTGCTTGCTTGCTTGCTTGCTTGCTTGCTTGCTTGCTTGCTTGCTTGCTTGCTTGCTTGCTTGCTTGCTTGCTTGCTTGCTTGCTTGCTTGCTTGCTTGCTTGCTTGCTTGCTTGCTTGCTTGCTTGCTTGCTTGCTTGCTTGCTTGCTTGCTTGCTTGCTTGCTTGCTTGCTTGCTTGCTTGCTTGCTTGCTTGCTTGCTTGCTTGCTTGCTTGCTTGCTTGCTTGCTTGCTTGCTTGCTTGCTTGCTTGCTTGCTTGCTTGCTTGCTTGCTTGCTTGCTTGCTTGCTTGCTTGCTTGCTTGCTTGCTTGCTTGCTTGCTTGCTTGCTTGCTTGCTTGCTTGCTTGCTTGCTTGCTTGCTTGCTTGCTTGCTTGCTTGCTTGCTTGCTTGCTTGCTTGCTTGCTTGCTTGCTTGCTTGCTTGCTTGCTTGCTTGCTTGCTTGCTTGCTTGCTTGCTTGCTTGCTTGCTTGCTTGCTTGCTTGCTTGCTTGCTTGCTTGCTTGCTTGCTTGCTTGCTTGCTTGCTTGCTTGCTTGCTTGCTTGCTTGCTTGCTTGCTTGCTTGCTTGCTTGCTTGCTTGCTTGCTTGCTTGCTTGCTTGCTTGCTTGCTTGCTTGCTTGCTTGCTTGCTTGCTTGCTTGCTTGCTTGCTTGCTTGCTTGCTTGCTTGCTTGCTTGCTTGCTTGCTTGCTTGCTTGCTTGCTTGCTTGCTTGCTTGCTTGCTTGCTTGCTTGCTTGCTTGCTTGCTTGCTTGCTTGCTTGCTTGCTTGCTTGCTTGCTTGCTTGCTTGCTTGCTTGCTTGCTTGCTTGCTTGCTTGCTTGCTTGCTTGCTTGCTTGCTTGCTTGCTTGCTTGCTTGCTTGCTTGCTTGCTTGCTTGCTTGCTTGCTTGCTTGCTTGCTTGCTTGCTTGCTTGCTTGCTTGCTTGCTTGCTTGCTTGCTTGCTTGCTTGCTTGCTTGCTTGCTTGCTTGCTTGCTTGCTTGCTTGCTTGCTTGCTTGCTTGCTTGCTTGCTTGCTTGCTTGCTTGCTTGCTTGCTTGCTTGCTTGCTTGCTTGCTTGCTTGCTTGCTTGCTTGCTTGCTTGCTTGCTTGCTTGCTTGCTTGCTTGCTTGCTTGCTTGCTTGCTTGCTTGCTTGCTTGCTTGCTTGCTTGCTTGCTTGCTTGCTTGCTTGCTTGCTTGCTTGCTTGCTTGCTTGCTTGCTTGCTTGCTTGCTTGCTTGCTTGCTTGCTTGCTTGCTTGCTTGCTTGCTTGCTTGCTTGCTTGCTTGCTTGCTTGCTTGCTTGCTTGCTTGCTTGCTTGCTTGCTTGCTTGCTTGCTTGCTTGCTTGCTTGCTTGCTTGCTTGCTTGCTTGCTTGCTTGCTTGCTTGCTTGCTTGCTTGCTTGCTTGCTTGCTTGCTTGCTTGCTTGCTTGCTTGCTTGCTTGCTTGCTTGCTTGCTTGAAACTTCATCCTCAGTGAAATTTCGAGTAACGTACGGTTTAAGCCGTTCCACGTTTACGATGTCCCGTTTACCTCGTTTCGATTCTACCTCCCAGTCATTCTCTGCGGTCTGTCTCACTATTCGAAATGGCCCGTTATAAGGGTGAAGAAACTTCGTTGTCCGCCCACGTCTTGAGGTTGGCATTCGAATGTGAACTAGATCACCTGGGCCGAAGCTCTGGGTTCGTCGTCCTGCGTCGAAACGTTCCTTGCTGTTTTTTTTGCTCTTAAGCTCACGGTTCCGCACAAGTTCTCTGGCCTCTTTCCAGCGCGCAGCGATATCGCCCAAGTTGCTTCTGGTCTCTTGCGGGAGCCCTAGTGCAGCGTCAATGGGCAAGGTTGGTTCTCTGCCGTGGAGAAGGAAGAACGGGGAGTATCCAGTCGTTTCGTGTACTAAAGAGTTGTACGCAAAGATGACGTACTGTAGAAACTGGTCCCAATCTCGATGATTGGCAGAGATGTACTTGCTGATCATTACTGCCATTGTTCGGTTGAATCTCTCGCAAAGGCCGTTGGTTTGGGGATGGTACGCTGTGGTGCGGGCGTGGTTAGTACTCGTCAGCCGGAAGAGTTCTTCCATCATTTCAGCAGTAAAGTGGCGGCCCCGACCGGTGATAACACGTTCTGGTGCGCCATGCCTTAAGACCACCGAGTCCATGAAGCCCTTTGCTGCATATGCTGCACAGGTGTGGCCACTGCTTCTACCCACTTCTTATAATAGTCTATCATAACGACTATGTATTTGTTGCCGTCTCGGGATTCTGTTAGCGGGCCCACAAAATCCATTCCAACCTGCTGAAACGGGTACATAGTCGGGGGAAGGGGTTGTAGTTCGCCCGCTGGTTTAATATTGGTCGTGTTTCTTGTTTGACAGTCAGCGCAGGATTGGACGTAGTGTACAATCTGGGTGAACATTTTTGGCCAAAAATATCGCTGGCGGATTTTCTTCAGTGTCCGTTTTACCCCTAGGTGACCGGCCATGACGTCATCGTGGCACGCGGCTAGGATTTCTCGTCGTAGGCTTCTTGGCACAGCAAGTGCCAGTCTTTCCTCAGTAAACCCCTTGACCCTTCGATATAATGTGTCGTTCAGGAGGGAAAAAGGCCTTGCGATTTTCTTCACCCTCTTCCCCACAGGTTGATCTGGCTCGCGGAGGTACTTGATGATTGGCCGTAGGGACGGGTCTTGAAGCTGAAGCTTCCCAATGTCCTCTTGAGACACCATGAAAAGCGGGAACTCCTCTTCGTCCTCGGGAGCGGGATCGTAAGGCAATCTAGACAATGCGTCAGCGTTCATATTCTTTGTTCCTGGTCGGTGTCTTAACGTGAGGTTGAACTCCTGCAGCATCAGGCTCCATCGGATGAGGCGTCCATTTGGGTTCTTTACTGACATTAGCCATGTGAGGCTAGCTTGATCCGTGACAACTGTAACCGGGGACCCGAATATGTACGGTCGGAACTGCTTTGTGGCATATACAACAGCCAAGCATTCTTGTTCTGTCGTGCTGTAGTTCGCCTCTGCTTTGTTTAAGTGACGACTAGCATATCCGATAACGAACTCTTCCCTGTGGTCTTTCTGCACCAGCACCGCGCCGATCCCGTAGCCGCAGGCGTCAGTATGGAGCTCGATGGGTAGTGCGGGATCGAATAGTCGGAGGACTGGGTCGTTGGTTAGTCGGGCCTTCAATGTGTCGAAAGATTCCTGACACTCATGAGTCCATGTGAACTTTGTGTCCATCTTGGTGAGTTCGTTCAGCGGTCGTGCAAGACGTGCAAAATTTTTGACGAACCTCCGGTAGTAACCGCACATGCCCAGGAAACTTCGAACTTGTTTTCGGCTTGTAGGAGCTTTCGTTTCAGAGATGGCGCGAATTTTATCCGGGTCCGGACGAATGGTATGTCCGTTGATGATGTGGCCAAGATACCGGATGCTGTTGAAAGCTATGTTGCATTTGCTTGGTTGAAGCCGGAGCCCTGCTTCGTCTAAGCATTGGAAAATTTCACGCAGGTCTTGCAAATGTCCTTCTAATGTTCTGGAGAATACAACAATGTCGTCTAGGTATGCCAGGCAGATCTTCCATAGCTGGTGTGACAGAACCTTATTTATCGTGCGCTGGAATGTAGCGGGGGCGTTGCACAAACCGAATGGTACCACATTGAACTCGTAGAGTCCGGTTCCTGTAGCAAACGCAGTCTTCTCTTTGTCCTGTTCCTTAATTGGAACCTGCCAGTAACCGGATGCTAGGTCGAGTGTGGAGAAGAATTTCGCTCCCTGTAGCTTGTCCATAATGTCGTCCATGCGAGGCAGCGGGTGTACATCTTTCTTCGTAACGGTGTTAACTTTGCGGAAGTCAACGCAAAACCGCCATGATCCATCGCGCTTGCGTACCATCACTACCGGTGAAGACCATGCACTCGATGAAGCCCGAATAACTCCCTTTTCCAGCATCTCGGCGACCTGATCATCAATAACTTTACGCTCGTATGCAGAGTATCGGCAGGGATTCTGGTGGATTGGGCGGGCTGTGTCGGTGTTGATCTCATGTTCCGCGATGTTCGTGCGCCCAAAGGGACCCTGTTTTGTAGAAAAGATGTGGCTATATTCGTGTACCAAGTCCTGGAACTTCTGCCTGGCTTCAGACGGTAGTTCTTCGCCTAGCCGAATATTTTGACTCGTACCCTCTTGATCCCTGGGCAGAGAAATGCTTAGAGCTGTCTTGCTGATGGTGGTAGCTCGTCCGATAGTTGTACCCTTTGGTACTGTGAGAGAGGTAGTGTCTGGGTTGGCAATGCGGACGTAACCTATCTCGTCATTAACGACCGTCAGGGTCCGGGCAACACTAGGTCCTAACGTCTCTCTCGACTGAGTGAGTGGTTCGACCAAGTACGGCCCTTGAGCTGCGATCCGTATTGCAATAATGGCCTCGGTTCGGGGCGGCAGATTCAATTCTTCTAGGCACTGTACACGTACCGTGTCAGGTGAGGCGCAAGTATCGTCTTGCTCGAGGTGTAACGCTAACTGCCGTCCCTGCAGGGTAATCTTCTTCTGTGGGAAATCAAGCACCATTTGGGTTGCCTGACAGAATGGCAGTCCGCACAGCACATCATGTGGAAAACTTGGGAGCACTACAAACGTTGCCTTCGTGCTAACCTCCGCTCCGATCATAACTTCCATGTCTATCTCTCCGCATGATTGCACTATCTCTCCATTTACTGCACGCACGAAAGTGCCAGATGGTCGAACAGGCTTCCTCAGTCGAGTAGCTAGGGCTGCCGAAATTACATTCACAACGGCTCCGGTGTCTATAATTATCTGGACGTCCAGGTCTTCCACCGTGGCAGGAACCGTGATGAGTTGTGTATGGTGGAATGTTGCGAAAACCGAGTCCTTATGCTTTCCACCGGGTCGGACTGCAGGACCCGGCTCTACCGGTTTCCCGACTGGTGCGGGGCCGGAGGTGCCTGGTTCTCTGGGCATTGACGCATGATGTGCCCGGCTCGGTTGCACCGGAAGCAAACTACTTGTCCTCCCTGTGTTCTTGAGCCACGTGGCGGGAACGGTCGGCGGTCACGTCTTCCGAGGCGATCCACAGCTGCAGTTAAGGCGCGCAGGGTCTCTTGCATGGCCTCTAACACAGCATCTGTGCCCTTGTTTTGAGGGTTTTCATGGCGGCCAGGTGCGTAGAGAACCTGTGGTGGGGTGCCTGCAGCATGAAGGGATGTTGTCAGGTCTTGGCTGAAGGACATTACCGGGTGCCCGGTTGGGATACCTGGCAGCGGGTGTGTCGGCATGGTCATAAGAGCGTGGCGTGCCATGGCCCCTACGTGTGTCAGGCGCTGCAGGTGTTCTAGGAACTCCTGCGTGGAGCTGGGGTTAGAAATGGCCACGCGTTCCATCATTTCGGGTCGCAAGCCCCGCAGTAAGTACCGAAGCTTCTCGGCATCTGTCATTGCCGCGTTGGCCCGTCCACATAGCTGTAGCACCACAGCCACGTACTGCTGTGGGGTCTCCCCTAGCTGCTGCTTGCGTTCCTGTAGGCGAATGTACGCCCACTCTTGTACGTGCGCACCTGCAAAGGTGGCACGTAGTGCCCTTTGCCAGTCTAGCCATGTTTCCGGCGTTTTTTCCCGGAGTGCTGTCACGTACCAGGCCCGGGCGACGTCCGCGAGAGCAAACACCAAGTTGTCCGCTTTTTGTTCGTCCGTCCACGCGAGGGATCTGCCGTACCTCTCATATATATGGAGCCAATCTTCCAGGTCTTCATCGGCTGTCCCTTTAAACACGGGAGGCGGCGCGAACGCCCTCATTGACGGCATGTTTTGTTGCTCGCTCATTGCTGTTCGGTCGCTGGCGGGAATGACGCGGTTCCTCAAAACTCTTTCCTCTGTGTGCATCAGCGGCTTATTTCCTTGCGGCCGCGATAGCCTCCTCACAAAGAGCGAATAAGTCGTTGAAACGCTCGTTCAGGTTGCGTTTTTTTTCTTCCCCTTCGAATCGTGTCCTGTATTCGAATCCTAATTTTTCCGCAACTGCGTTTCGGCGGTCTCGGCGAGTGGTTGACTTCCCTATTTTTTCTTGTTTGTCCATAGCGGGGAATTTAGCACCTCCACCACTAGTTACGACTTTGATTTCGCGTTCGTCCGTGTTGTGTTTAACTCGGTCTTTCGGACCGGGGAGCAGTGCCTGGCGGGTCGTGCCTCGACAAGTCTCCCGCGGTTCGTCCGACAGAGAAGTCACAAAGTCAAAATCGTCAAAGTCATGGACATCGACTACGCGCTCATCGCATGCGGTGGCGGCGGCGACGCGTACGACTACGACTAGCTGGGCGGGGCCGGCTCTCGTTCGGATAGTCTGGCGGGTCGTGCCTCGACTTCTTCCTGAGAGAAAGCTGCTCAGCTCTGTCTGGACGGGACGATTGGTCCTCTTTTTAAGGGGGCTTCGCCGACCCTGGAGGCATTGTCCCCAGGGATAAGAGGATGGGGGAGATGTAGTTAAGCCAGGTGGTTCTGGTTAAGCCCCCTTTCTGCGTGCTCTCCCCGCCCGTAAAACCCCTTGATACTTTGAAAGTTACGCCAACGATTGAACTTTGCCGCCGCCGCGCTACCTCCTCGCCTCCTCCTCGCCCCTTGCGCGCCCCTTCGCTGAAGGCCGGCTCTCCGCCCGATTTCCTGAGCGACGATTGGTCTCCCTGCCGTTGCCATTGGAAGCCGATGCGCGTCCGGCGTTTTCCTTGTGTTTTCTTTTTCCTTCGCGCCATTTTTCTCCTAGTCTCGGCGAGCGAATATTGCGCGCTGTGCTTTTATTGCAGCGTGCAAGCTCTATACCGTGCTGTTGCGCGTACAACTGCAGCAAGCGACCTGAAGATGGTTATGCGGTATTCATGATATCTCAAGGCAAGCGTGACGGCTTGCGCACGAGTCAATGAATTCACAAGATTAGTCGAAAGACGTTTATTCCTAGAAACAACAGAGTTGTTTGCGACGTCGAGTGCCTTTCTCACTCCCCGTAATAACGCGTCACCTGACGCTGCGTTTTTTATTCCTGCTTGCTGCTCAATATTTTTGCGGCGGCAGCATGTTCATTGTATAAAAATAAGGTTGTCCTCTGCAGCATGCTGAATATTCTGCGAGGCTCCAGGGCTCCATCATTTAATACGCTTCGACTTCTGTACAGTCAGAAATAGGGAGCTATAATCTGCTTTTTGCTGTCAGAAATAACTGAAAATTACAGTCTCTCGATTGCACTTGTCGCGATTATGCTAGGATCCCTGGCCTCCTTCACTAAAAATCAAAATTCGGGCTTGTAGAGGAGCTAGCCTTTCCAGCTTTTACTTGTAGTGTGCGTCGGTTACTCGGGAGCAATGAATGCTGGCCCTGAAAAACTCTGGCAAGTAAACCCGAGGTATTGCGGGTAATCTGCACTAGATAGGTTGTATGGCATTTTTTTTTTTTTCAATTCTTGAATGTGTCTTGCCATGCTTCGACGCACGCGTGGGCTAAAAAATATGCGTTCGTTTTATCAGGGATACGGCCAATGTGCAGGAGGTGTTCATATGATCACACACGCTTCACTTTGACCATGACTACTAGGCATTGGCATGTTACCTTCGCTTTGAAAGCTGGAGCTCTAAAAGCGCGATTCCGCGTATTGATTTATTGCGAGAAAAGTTATCCCATCGATGTCAAATCAGCCGGAATCATTGCATCAATTTTCTGTATTTACGAAACTTAAACAATCAATAATTATTATAGTTATTATGTAAAAATAGGGGAACATTTTGCGAGCAACAATTCTTAACACTGTAACATATTACTCATTTCAATTGTATGCAAGATTTTTTTTTTTTTTCACCTAGCCTGAGTAATTATCTCATCGCTCTATGTTCTAGCTACATTTCACTGAAGACCAGTTTGAGCCGCCAATATTACACGAACTCGAAAAAAAAACAGACCAAACGCAGTTCCATCAATTTCCTCTCACCGACCTCTCCTGAAGTAAAGGAAGCCTCCTCGACAGGGACATGAACCTCGCGCTGATAGTAGTTAGTTATTTCTGTGGCTTGCTCTTTTCCCACCTCCATTTATGAGAAAACAAGAAAGTATAAGAATTAAAAGTCAATATATAGTTGTCTCGTCAGATATTATGAGATAATAGAGATATGACTGACAACGTAAGTCAATGAAAATTGAAGTATATCAATGGGTCATGGGACTGCATCAGATTAAATAGTGATGGTTATGAATAGTGATAGGTAATGATGGTGACTGTTACGGATAATAATAGTAAATTATACTAATAGGCCCGGATAGTGAGGTGATAGTGTTCGTTGCGGATAGTGACAGTTACGATAGGTCTCTGGCATTAGTAGATATAGTGATAGATAGGATAGCGATAGTTAATGAATTGGCAGTTATATGCTTTCTCATTTCCGCACGTTGAAGACCTATGTGCACCTTGTAATTTTTTTATTTGATTGTTGCGTTCAATGAAATCAAGCTCTTTTACACAGCGCATGAGACCACAGCATGCTTGCCCCAGAACTTCAGTGTATCGGCAATAGGGCCCACCACTTCTCCCAGTGTACCCTGCTGTCTTTTAACCACACGCGAAGTCAGTGAGGGGCCACGTACTCATAAAATTATTTAATTCCTCCATCAGCATCATATCAAGACTGCCGTGGCAAACCTGTTCCTTGCCTCGAAGCAGCAAGGAACAGCTCAAAATTTGATTTTATACAAAATTAACTAATGAACGCAGATTATCGCGGATCGCTAACTAGCACAGTGCCATTACACTTGGCCTAAGCTTTCCAACGGTATACGGTTCGGTGTTGCAGCTAAAATTTAGATTTTAATTGCAATTTACTAAGTATCAATTAATTTGGCCCAGTAATTGATTGAAATACATGTGCAATTAACCAATAATCCAATCTCATGGTTGATCACGTGACATATACTATGCTTAGAGAGATAGCTTGACAGTAGCGAAATAGACTAAGTCCTGCTTTAACCTTCTCTAATCTTGAAGTTCAAAGCACCAGCCTGGATCGTTTTCTGAAGTTTTACCACGGTGACAGATTTCACGCTCCAAAAAACAAACAAACACAAAGTCAGAGGCAGTACTAGATTAAGTGCACAAAGTAAAACCATATCATGAGACTTAAAAAGTGTCTGTAGCACAGAACTCGCCTGAAAGCTTTGTTTATCAGTATTCCCCATTCAAACAGTTCTAAGAAGAAACCAATCAATTCATGAACTTTACTATCGGCATTCTCAATGCTTTTCTCGCAATTTTTCAAAAATTTTGTGCACTCCTGGAGCGCAGACCTGGCCCAAAAGCTCGCGCTTCACGCACTGCTGCGGCCGGCCGGCAGGCGTCAGGGGGAAAAAGCGTGTCGTGCGCAGCGCTCGCCGCCGCCGCGCGAGGAGAATCGAGGAGGAAAGCGCGGCGCGGAGGAGAGTGTCGCTACTTTCAAATTATCAGGGGACTTTACCCGCCCGCCGCTTCTCACGCCATCTAACCGACGCGGCCGTTACTGTGTGCGTCGCTGGTGCCGCTACCTCTCGTGCGTGAGCGCAAGCCTCATTTTATTCTCCTAACAGCGCCATCATGCGTGTGGCGCACGGAATAAGATAGACAGGGCATGGCCTCCGAGATCTTCATCGCGCCGGCTCGGATCGGGCCGACGAACTACGACTGCAACTTGAGGCCCGTGTGTTTCGGCAAGGTGGCTGGCAGCGCTTCTACGTCCCGGAAGGATTAATAAATAAAAATGAGTATAGCAAGTTGCTCTATGTAGGGATTCGAAACAGAGCCCCCCTTCTCAGTGCACGCCTCAGCCGCATTGTAAGCGAAGGACCGCTTGTACGCGCAAACTGGAGCCGAAAGGTTCTCTCGCAGAGGTCGCTAGGGGAAGCGATGACGTCACCGCTAGGGCATGAAGCGATGAAGCGTCGGAACATGAGCTCGCTCTTGAGAGACGTGTATGTTGTTGTTGTTACGAACTTTATTTTTCCACCGATGTAGGAGGCCCCCTACTCCCCGCCCCCGGCACGCAGGCCTATGGGACGGAGGCCGGGGCCTCCGCGACTAAAGACAGGCGAAGTGACAGTGTTTCTTCGCGGCTTCAGCCGCCAGGCGGACAGCTTGCTGCTGGTTGGCGGGGGACTCGCTCCGCAGTAGCAGTTCCCAGGCTTCTCTACTGTTTATGTTTTCCTTGGCGCCAGGGGAATCAAGGCATTGCCAGATTATGTGATCAAGAGTACCCCTTTCTCCGCAGGTTTCGCATCTATCGTCCGCCTTTTCCTCCACTTGCGTGTGGAAAAGCCAGACGGGACTTGGGAAATTCCCAGCTTGCAGGCGCCGCCAAGCGACGGCCTCCTTGTTAGTTAGCGTTCGGTCCGGTGGTGGCAGGGACCTTCTGCTAAGTCTGTAGTGTTCTAAAATTTCCTTATAAGTTTGCAGCCTCTCGTCCATCCCATCGCAATCAGGCGGCTCTACGGCTGCCCGGAAGTAGAGAGCTCGGGCTAGCTCGTGCGCCGCCTCGTTGCCGGGGACGGACTCGTGCGCGGGGGTCCAAATAATTCGAATCTTTCTTTCAAGTTTTCTTTTCTCTAAAATTTTGGCTGCCTCCGTCGAGACCCTCCCTTTTCCAAAGTTCCAGACAGCTGTTTTGCTGTCACTAATAACTATGCTGGCTTCCGTTCCAACGCAAGCGAGCGCTATTGCAACTTCTTCAGCCGTGTCTACATTTCGGCTTCTAACGGACGCGGCGGCGGCGGGCACGCCGCGGCCGTTGACGACCACAGCCACCGCCGCCCTTGAGAGACGTGTAATGAAAGCGGTTGCGTCTACCAGTGCCGGGCGCACTACGGTGTCTCTTGTGCTATCGCGTTCCATTCTTTAAAGGCGAAGCTAAGCGTCCTCAAATTTTTCTTTTCCTTCTTACTACATATATTATGGTGAGGCTACCAAAAAAAAAATATATAAAATGATATGCCTCTGCCCGTGCCACTAGGTATAACGGGCTTCCTTCTTACTACATATATTATGCTGAGGTATGCAAAAGGAAAGAAAAATAATGAGCCTCAGCCCGTGCCACTACAGTCACAACAACAACAACAACAAATTCATTTACAGGATGGAAAAGGCGCAGTATCTGTCACAATTCCACATCCAACACACATCACGCCGTAAAGGAAGGGAGGAGGTGGTGAAGGGTGGCTCGTCCTGGCCCTACGGGGCTGGGACGGTAGATCAACGCCGCTTGCGGCGGGGCTAGCCAGCCACCGAATTTTTATCTGTTGTAGGCCGTCATTGCACCCGCCACCGCTTAAGTGGTGGACCAGGGGTGTGAAACTCCCTATACCTCCCAGCGGCCACGAATTACAGACGCTAGCGCCAAACTCCCCATTATAGGATTATAGCGGGAGGGGGCGCGTAAAAAATGGACTTCACGGGGGAGGCCGTATAGCGGACTGGTCCAAAAAAAACGGTGCGCTGAAGGGGGTGTCGGTAGGTTGCTTCAAGCAGCGCGCGTCGCGCGCTCGCGTGCGCCCGTGCCCGGGAAAACGCTCTGCCCGTGGATTTTCTACCGCATCATCGTTCTGCCGCGGCGCGACCGGCTCGCGGCAGGAACAGTGTGATGGAAAGAAAAACCACAAGCATAGCGCTCTCGAGGGCGCAGGCGCTCGCGAGCAAGCGTACCCGACCGCAGTATAAAAATAGCACAGAGAACAGCAGATATCGTTTCCCATTTTATTAAGTGCACGTGAAACAGAAAATGAAAAGATGCGACAAGGTATCCCTCACACACACGCACTTTACATAGCTAACAGTTCACAGTAGTGTTATGTGTTCTGCGCTAACATTGTAATCTTGCATGCTTGCTTTATCACTACAAAAGGACCCAGTTTGCCGGCACTGCTTCTGTCAGCATGTGTACAGTTAATATGAAATTAAATAAATGATGCACATATTCATCCTACGCATTCCATACCATCAAAGCAATGTAGAAACATGAGTAAATACCTGCGTTCTAGTTACCTAGTTTGGTATTTGATGCAAGTAATCACATGTCACTGTGCTATACATAACCAAAATGCATGATTAAGAACTTACACTACCCTTCCTGGAAGAACCGTCTTCTTCGAAACGCACGTCTCTCCACAGTACATGAAGGTAACTAACAAGTTCAACAACACGAAACACAGCGGGTATCGCCGACTGTAATGGCCAGCACAATCAGCAGACGAGATGGGTCCACGGAACTGGAGGTGGACGCAGACAAATCTCTCGTCTCACGTAGGGGCGAAGAGCCAGCAGGAATGAGATGCACAGAGTAAAAGAACCGCGACGAAAAATCGCGACTTTGGCCGATAAGCCAACACGCAGAGAATTCACAGCGCTAGGCTACGCCGACGACCGACGCAGACGACTGTTCTAATTCAAAACGTGCGGAGTCGTAACGGCTACAGCGGTTCACGCGAGGACGGAGCAAGCCACGCAGCGCAGTCGGCGGCGCCGTCAGTGCGAGGGGAAAATTTAGGCGCGAGGGAGAAGTCCTCCTCCCAGCTTTTTCTTTCCTCCTTTCGCCCCCGCTTGGGAGAATTAGACGGGACGGAAGTAAAGTCCCTGGACTATGGCTGTTGCGGTGCGCGTCTTTCTCTCTCTCTTCTTTTGCGAAAGCAATACTGCTAGCACTTTTCTGCCGTCGGTGGAGGTCGTTCCTTCGCTTCGTGACGTCACGCTGTGGAGCACGACCACGTGACAGCGTTACGTCGTCACGACCAGAGGGAGCAGGCGCCCCAACTCGTCTCTTCGGCCTATAGTGAACTAGAATACTTTCTAGTGGCGCGAACGGAAGGAAAATGGGCGCCTCTTGCACGCCGGTCGCCACTGACCGCCGCTGGTGGCGCTGCAGTTACGTTTACTAGTACCGCGTGCGCGTCCGCAAAGGGAAGTCAAGGCTTGGCGCGCCGTGCAGTCTGCACATTCTTGCAATTTTGCCCTCGAACTTTCAGTTCTGCCTTTCATCACAGCAACTAAGACATCTCAGCTCTTCAAAAGCACCATGTGCAGTTTGAAATGGCCAGGAAAAAGACCAACTCGCACTGTTTTGCTCCGAGGTGCCGAAGCTCGGCTATCCGGGTGCAGTCACCTTTGTTTGCTCCTCCGAGGGACAACAAACATCGCAGAAAGTGGAAAAGAAGCTTGTGAAGGCAGGAAAAGCCTCTCACAGAAACATCGGCAGTGTGAGAGCATCATTTCGAGCCGCATGTCATCCTGCTGCGTGACCACGCACATATATGATCAACGGCAAAAGTGAGGATATACCGCGCGAAAAGCCATCACTGGCACCTGATGTGGTGCCTATACACTCTTGCCGGGTTGTCCGGCATATATTACCGTCAAACCCGTAAAGCCAAGGCTGGATGTGGGCAATATTGATGTTGCAGAGAGTTGTGCTCAGTGCAGATTCTTGCTATTAAGCCTGTGGCACCAAACGATAGCCGACATATTTTATACCGCGTGTCCAAGCTAACTTCAGCCAAAGGTTAAAAATAAACCATTTGAGATGGGCCAAAGAAACCACTTGCTGACAGCCACCTGGCGCACCAGGTCTGAACAAAAGGAAGACTTCGGGGAAGAAAGCTTCGACTGTTTGCGTGATCTCGAATACTACTACTGGCTCAATAAAGCAGACAGCTGAGATTAAATCAAATTCAATTCCGCGTAGTCATAGTATGTCCTTGGCTGGTACATTTATTTAATCATTTGTTCATTCTTCATATATCATACCCTACTGATGCCCTAAGACAATAAATATCGATAAAAAAAATGGTGCAGGCAATTTTTCATTTTGCAATTCTAATTTACTAAGTATTTCTTTCAAATTAATGTGATTTGCAAAGTTGGGGAGGCCCTTCTGAAACCCTCATTTCATTTATTCCCGATAAAGAAAACCTCACGTGCATAGTTTTTCCCACCTCTTTAGAAAGCCCGCGAAATAATAAAAAAATATCACGTGACTGACGCATTCATGCGCTACGATATTGTGGTGCTCTCAACCGTGCATGGTTTGAGTGACAGAAATTAGTGGCGGCCGTGACTCAACAGCACAGGCTGATAATTTGTATTTCGCGGGCATTCTTTAGAGCTTGGAAAAACGATGAGGCTTTCTTTATCGGAAATAAATCAAATGGAGGTTTTAGAAGGCGCTCTCAAATTCTGCAAACCCAGTTATTGTCTAAAGGCAATAGTTCGTAATTAAAAATAATTACTTATTACTTAACTTCAAAATAAAAAAATTGCCTGGGGTGTCTCTCTATCCTACCTCAAATCCTACCTCAAACTAACTGTGAGAAAGGCTTTAATGTTTTTTTTTAAAGAAAAAGATAAGTCACATGTATAAAAATTGACTAATTTTACTAATTTTAAGGACAACAGAGGCCTTTTGTACCCTTCAAGTGATATCAGTTTGTGGCTGACCTTGAGAATGTGTTTACAACCTGCTTCAGTCTAAATTCAAGCAGACAGCTTGTATTCTCAGTATGCTACTGGCCAAGCAAACCTGCTAACTTGGGTGCTCTGACCACTGTCAAATTGGTGCAGCTGAAATCACTGTTTAACTACCCGCATGCACTTTTTCACAAAATGCATTAACCAGCGCAATATGTTTCAAAGCACCTGAAGATGAGCAGATGGATGACTGTTTGTGTAGTCAATAATTTCACAAAACAACTCATTGTTGATGGCTTTTGTTCCATGCACTGAAATAAAATAAAACAGCAGTGGAGAAGCCTTGTGAAGTACCTAAACAAAACTGCTCTGCCCTCCTCATGTATTTTTGGCATATACGTTTATGCAATGAGATGATGAAAGGATTTTAACACTGGCTTACAGCGGTGATTTATAACAGATATTGTTGCTGTGAACAGAGAATAATGGTGACGCCACAGAATATCGCCGGCTGATTAGTTTCAAAGCGTAGGATTTTTTTTTCATGACCACTTTGTCAAAAAAAAAAAAGAAAACAACAACAAATGTAACAGCCTGAAGCTGCTCCTCACTTTACCAGTTGGCAAATTTCCTAACGCTACGCAGATATCACGCTAAAATGAGCATTCCTGGTTACCAGTGGATAGCAAATAGTGCAGTGTAATATAATCATCATTATTGGCTAAATGAAAGTTACTGCGGCGTGGTTGGAGAGATGCGAGAACCCGTGCGTGCGCACGATGCCTGGCCACTCTGCTATCGGTCTGCTGCTGACAGCTGAGTTGGCTCTGTAATAAAGCGGGCTCTGCAGGGCTCAGAAAAATACCTGTCCCGTAGAAATTAATGTGCTGTAATGATACAGTGCGTGATAACTCGTCCCGCATGAGCTGTAGCAGACGCTAGCGAAATAAGAGCGCTTTCACCCTAGTGCAACGGCGAAAACCCGATTAATGTCGAATGAAACTCCTTCTATTATGGGTGGAGGTCCACATACGTCGGCATAGGGCAAAAAATCACCACTTTTTCTGAATAGGCGCACAAAGGCATTGGTACTATGTCGCACTATTGCAAGAAAGCATTGAAAAGTCGACTAGAAGATGTTGCAGTGGTGCCATCTGGCGGTGTCAATGAAAAGCGGCGTGCCCAAGCGCCGTCGTTCGCGCCACTAGAAAGTATTCTAGTTCACTATACTTCGGCCGCAGTCGTTCCTTCGCTCGGCGCGGCGGCTACCACGTGACGGCCTCCTCGGCCCGCCGCGTGAGGGCGCTCGCTAGGAGAGGATAAAACGGGGCGCCGCAGGCACACTCCGCTAATAATAATAATTGGTTCACAGGAAGGGAAAGGCGCCGTAACTGTCACACTTGCTCTGTGGACACCCGAACCGCGCCGTAAGAGAAGGGAGGAGGGTGGGAATTAAAGTGCAAAGAGAGAAAGAGGGGCCGTAGTGGAGGGCTGCGGAGTAATTTCGACCACCTGGGGATCTTTAACGTGCGCTGACATCGCACAGCACACGGACGCCACTTCGTTTCGCCTCCATCGAAGCGCAGCCGCCGCGGTTGGGT
Source organism: Amblyomma maculatum (assembly GCF_055883805.1). NCBI lineage: Eukaryota > Metazoa > Arthropoda > Arachnida > Ixodida > Ixodidae > Amblyomma > Amblyomma maculatum. Next base: position 96,690,847 of record NC_139352.1, read on the forward strand.
TCGAACCCGGGAACTCCGGCACAGTAGTCGGGCGTCTTACCACTGCACCACCCCGGCGGGGCACACACTCCGCTTAGTCATGTTTGAGGAGTTGTGTAAGGCGTCGCTGGAGCGACGTGCTGCGCTGCAAACGCCGGTACCGTGCCGAGGAGACAGATGAAGAAAGGCAAGAGCGGTTGGCTAAGCAACGCGCCTATGCCGCAGAATGGCGAGCCCGGTGGCGTTCTACAAGTTCAGTGAGCGAGAGTAGTTTCATGGACTCGCTGCAATGCCGAGGAATAGTCTATGAGTAGTGCAGAGCGATATAATTACCACAGAAGAAAGCGCCGTGTAGAAGAGCGTGTTCATTGGAATAAACAAACAATAGAAACCATGTTGTGTACAGAGTAAATCCTTTAGGGCGAAGCCATGCCAAACCACCTGTAGAGCCAAGCGCAGCCAGGGAGGTATTGCTTTCGCAATCACTCAGGCTTAACAGAGCTAAGCCACAGCTAATTTTATTTCTTCTCTATTTTCTCTTCTGTCTGCATGAGGCAGCGGAGGGGCACCCCGCCGGTGTGGTGCAGTGGTAAGACGCCCGACTACTGTGCCGGAGTACCCGGGTTCGAACCCGACCTCGGCGGCTGCGTTTCGATGGAGGCGAAACGAAGAGGCGTCCGTGTGCTGTGCGATGTCAGCGCACGTTAAAGATCCCCAGGTGGTCGAAATTATTCCGTAGCCCTCCACTACGACTCCTCTTTCTCCCTTTCCACTTTCACTCCCGCCTTCCTCCCTTCCCGTTACGGCGCGGTTGAGGGGTCCAAAGAAAACAAGTGAGACAGCTACCGCCCCCAGTCAATCAGGCAGCGGAGGTGGCTCAGCTACAGGGCCAGTAGCAGGTGTGAGCATTTTCTTTTCCTTCTTCCTACAGCCACAACAACACAACCATAAAGGAAGGGAGGAAGGTGGGAGTGAAAGAAGAAAGGGAGTTAGAGATGCCGTAGTGGAGGGCTACGATCCACCGCACTGTAATGGATTTCGCCTCATCGCACTTCAGTGGTCCAAAGTGCCCTCTAGAATTTTTTGTTTTGTTTTACTTAACAATAGACCATTTGTTTAACCTACACCAGCTACACAAGTGTAGCAAATGTCCTATACCTACAATAGATTTTTGCCGCACTGGTGTAGCTGGTGTAGGCCCTAATAAAAGAGCTACTTTCGTGCAACGGTGAAACATCATCATCATGCTACAGGCGAACACGTCGTCTGCTACAGAGTATTATAAACGCTTGTAACAGCAGTAGGAGCGCACTAACAACTTTCAGCCATATCACGATTACTTTCATGACCCGACCAAAGCAACGTTAGGCATCTTAACAAAAGTGAAATTTCGTAATTTTATTGCAGGTGGCTTTCCTAACGGCGCTACTGGTGCAAACGAGAACCGAAGCTGACCGATGTAACGAATTCAATCCAAGCTCAGTCATGGTCAAAGCCATTAGTGCTGCTCGGATGGGTTTGGCGGTGCAACTTTTTTTTGCTCAGATGCGCCTGTTATGTTAACAGATGAGCAAGCACTCGTTTGAAGTGACTGTAGGGTCGTTGGGCTTACGCGCCGTCCGCTACACTACACTCGGAGCACCGACTGTTAAGACTGCCATCGCGCAGTGTGTGTCGCCATGGCGCTATACGTGCCCGTCCAGTCGTGGATGAAGGCTTCCGAGACCGTCAAGATCATTGGCACCGAGCAAGGCGATGGCTTCACGGTGAGTCGTCACCAGAGGCCCGCCTTCAGCGCTGGGAGCACATTTTTACCTGCCCAGTGCTTTAACCCCTTCCTGTCAGTTGGCGGCCGAGCCTGGCAGTGGTCCGTCTCCTACACTCTCCACCGACTGAGTTCTGTTAACGAGTGGAGCGCCCGCCTTTCCTATGCAGGAAGAAATTATTCTGCTTATGCGCAGCCAGGCTGCCAGTAAAAGGAGTGCCGGTGCAATGCAGTGCGCTCATATTTAGAGCAAGGCTCGAATTTTTGATGTTCCCAGACGGTGGTTTAGTTTTCACTTATCGTTTTATTTTGTTTGTGGCCCGGAGAGCGGGGCGGGCAGCTCTCGGACATGATTGTTTGAGGAAGTTCAAATAGTACATACGTATTGTCGTTTCTCTAGCATGACATTCAAGTGGCTACAGTTACCTTTGTAGTTACTTTTGAGCTTACCTTTGTAAGGTCTTCCTCCACCCCCACCCCCTTTCGCTGCATGCGTGCTTGTTTCTTGTCTTGTGCCGTTTGTGAAGTTTGCAGCGTGGGCAAGAATTGTGTAAACACAGATTGCGCTGTCCGAACGTGGGACCAGTGCAGAACGCTTCGGTGCACTCTGCTCATCTTATTGGGCGTCATCTTATTTGCGAATAAAGATGGCTACTCGTGAACAGGTGGAAGTTTTCCGCAGTACTAAGCTAACGTTCTGTAATAACACTGCTTGCCTTTTCCGTATAAAAAAAGACACCTGGTTGCGAGTACAATGCCTGCAGCTTCCCCCCCCCCCCCCCCCCCCTTTACTTTAGCCACTATTTTTCTCGTCTCAGATGTGTGGTTTTTTTATGAAGTTCTTCCAAGTGGTCTGATATGCTAAATTGGATTCTGTTTTGATTGCCAAAATGAGAGCAAGGTTGTCGTTGAGGGTTTCGCTAGCAAAATGGTAGGTGCGGTCACTCTTGCAGTGATATCTGTAACAAATTCTGTTGTGTTTGACGAGAAGGCATGCAAATATTCTTTGCATCCTGGAATTGTTTACTTGCCAGGCAGTATGAAATCTGGCTTATTTCATACATTTGGAGATCTGTTTCTTTCTGCAGCAATGTAGAAGGAATGCAGGGCACAGAGGATGACGTCAAGTAGGCAAATGCAGTCTGTGTGTGTGTATGCAGCACATAATTAGGTCTGTGTTCGGTCATCCTGTTTGCATTCCCTCTTAGCTCCCATGTGCATTTAATGGTGAAGGAAACAAATATTATTTTTGTCTTCAGGGTGGCTCACCCAAATTTGGGCCCTCTGCTGTGTCGCAATAGGTTCTGATGTCTTGTGTTAGTGTGTGTGCATTCCTCAGTCCTTTTGTTTTGTTTTGTAATCTGCAAGAGACCCCCTAGCCTGACAGGATGTCAGGGACCTGGAAAAGTTAATTGTCAAGAAATTTCGTTGACTCGGGAAAATCGAGGTATTGTCAGGGATACTGTGAAGAAAGCGGCCATAGCGGGGAAAAGGGTAACCCAAAATAAATATAATAATGTGCTGTGAATTTTGGTTGTACCATGAATGTCTAGAGCAGAATGCTCACATTTGCATGAGATCTTTTTGCTTCCAACATATATGAGGCGACATGGCATACTGCCAGTTTAAGCTATCATTTTCTTGTCCTTTCAGTGAGTATTATATACTGGTTGACACACTGCTCAGTAATCTTGGGCTGGTGCATATTAGTAAACAACTCCATTCAAAAGCTTTTTTTTTTTTTTTTTTTACATGGGCATAACTAGTAATGTGTGGCTTTCATGCGCGTTCGGTGTGGCATATGCCGTCCTAATGCGGTGTCAGAATTTCTACGAAAAGGCTTCTGTTGGGTTGCGTCAATCTCATATATCATGCAGAAGTGGAAACAGGTAAAGGCTGGTTGCTTTTTGGTTCAATCTGTGATGTGCTTGTCTTGCAGCATTGGTTCTATAGGAAGGGCATTTGTGAACAAAGAATGTCTTCAATGGAAAGGTAGAAAGAAAGTGCTTTACCAATCTTTGTCAGCCCTCTGCTTAAAATGTGTTGTGAAAGCCTGAAGACATCTGGTAGTTACTAAGTAGTGCATCACTCCCCTGTAAGCAAACGGCGTGTTTAGATTATTTTTCAACAGGTCCTCAAACTGGAGCTGTCTGTTGCTTTCCTGAAAGCATGCGTAATGGTATTGCATATGGCCATAACTCTTGTGAAGCATTAAAGCAGTGCAAAAACATGTGCACATAATTTTAAAAAACTGAAATTTTAGAGCACAAATCATTGAGGTACTCTTGAATAGCTGAGAAGGAATATACTGCTGCTGAAAGTTGCTGCGCTGATGTTTAATTGAAATGTAGTAGCATTTTGTGGGCTCATTGCGGCTAGGGTTCGCACTGTTGGGAAACCAATACACAGCAGTTAAGGGGGCTACAGCTCGTAAACATGATCCATAACTACAGTGCAAAAGACTGGACAGAGATGAAGGAGGGACACCACACACTCCTCCTTCATCTCTGTCCAGTCTTTTGCGCTGTAGTTATGGACCATCGAAAATACCAACTCGACCAGCAACTGCTTTTGTTGAGCTCGTAAATAATTTGGCAAACTAGTATATATGAAAGAAAGGAAGGGCACAGCATCTGTCAGAACTTTCTCCATGGACGCCTGAACGGCGGCATATGGGAATGGGGAGGTGATCGGAATGAAACTGATGAAAAAGAAGAGCCATAGCGAAGTGCTTCAGATTAATTTCAGCCACCTAGGAACCTTTAACATGCACAACACATGGATGCCTTTCTGTTTTGCCTCTGTCGAAATGCAGAAACTGACAGTTGGGCTCGAATTCAGGTACTCCGGTGTAGTATTCAACCATCTTAACCACTTCGCCACTGCAGCAGGGCAAAGAGCTTGTTAAGAATGCTGCATTTGGGGGCTCACTTTGCATTTGTAGCCATGCCATTAGATTTACCTAAGGAGCATGGAAGGGGCTCTCGTCTCGTTAAATGTCTTGTTTGCAGGTAGCTTATGCTACTGCTCTTTGATTTTCTACAACATGTTATGGTTTCAGCAGTGTGTCCCACCATGTCTCTCACAGGTAGACTTCAACCGGCCAGTAAGAGAATATCTACCCAGATCAACCATTATAATGAAGTGTGCCTTTTTAAAAAGTGCCAGAACTGTGATGAGAAGAGCACTTGAACTTGTAGAGAGTATTGCACAGTACAGTGTTTCATAACAGTATCAGCAGCTCCCTTACAATGTAAGGATCCAGTCAGGCAGTCAACTTCTACCCCTGAACTTGGCAGTTCATTGTATGAATTGTACCTGTTTTACTTAATTTCCTCTCCCTTACTATGTGAGGCCCAGTGAGTGTTAGGGCATTATAAATTACAAGATGGAGGTGCTATATATTTACGTACAATGTGTGTTTCTTTCATTGCTAGCTTTTGTGGCAATGTCTTAGTCTCGTATTATAAGCAATCTCTTTTTTCTATAATTGAATAACTTGGAAGCCCATATTTATTACTTCTATCTACTCTACTCCAGTAAAGCATGCGACATCCACATGCACTTGGTGGAAATGGGAAATGCTTGAAAGTATGAGATAAAAATGAAGGCGTGATGTGATAGCATTAATGGCTTCTGCCTGTTGCTCCCTTTGAGGATCCTTGTTTACGTATGTGCACTTTACAAATTGCTTAATCATTGTCCCTCAATTGGTGGTGCTGATATCACGCATACCTCACTAGGATACAATCATAAGCTACGAAATTATTTAAGGGACCACCCGAGATAGTATAAGCCCCTCTTTAAACAAGCCATGCAAATGGGTGTGCGTGTCCTTGGGAGTAGCATGTCTAGCTCTGGATCACAGGCAGCGCAAAGCATCGGCTCAATATTGGCACTTTTTTGGCAGTTATACTGGTCCAATGTTGGGCCGTACATTGTCACCAAAGTGCCAATATTGGGCATTTGTTTGTGCTGCGTGGTATCCTATACTGGGGGCACTCTTTCTTGGCAATGGGTGCAAAAGTAGGGAGGCAGGGCGTCTTTAAACGTCTCACTCCGCCATGCACTTGATCGCGCGGCTTTCGGTCTGTATGGACGTTGCAAATCATTTTCTTCGTTTGCTTCGACAGCCAGCGTCTCTTGAACTTGACTCGAACCTTGTCTGGTGGAAACACTTCCAACCCTTGCGGAGTGAACAACCAGAGCAACCGTAATGACCCGAACAGGTGGCTGTCGCCATCTTGTCTGCAAAATCGGGGAGTCTCGAAAACCCGGAACAAAAATCGGACGAGAAAACCCGGTGCAACCAAGGAAAGTGTTTTAGGCATAACAGCTTCATTTTGGAAAATTGGTTCCGTGGTAAAAAAATATACCGCAAATAACTAGCGCTATGATTTCAATTTCTTTTTGGAGAAATTACTCATGTAACTATGGACTATATTCAGCTGCGCAGGAAGGTATGCGTTTCGGCTCCGTAGCTTTGGCTCCATTGCCAAGAAAAATTGTCCCAGAGTATAGGTTTCCAATGGTTCCTATTCCTCTCTCAGGTGAGCAACCAGATTTGATAGCTACTGCCATGTTATGTAGTCTCGTGATGCCGCACAATCTGCCGACCAATTCAATGCCTGGCCATATCATCTGCCAGTTTCTACCTTCCAGGGCCATGATTTGGAGAAGGGCTTAGAGTGAAAGAAACAAGGACATAAAGAAAGATCCATGATGAGCGGAAAACTTGCAATTGAAAGAATTGGAAACAGAATGTGCTGAAGGTAAGAAACGCACATGCCTAGATATCCACTGGCTTGAGGAGGCTTCTGGAATACAATATAAACTGAACTAAGGTAATTGAGTAGCTAAAAAACGAGGTTGGAAAAAAACTGCTGCACCTCCCCTACCTTCAGACAGCAACACTGGAGGGATTACACACCATTTAATAACCTAGATTCTTGTAAAAAAAAACAACCTACATGTCAGACACGTATATAGCTTCCAAAATCATAAATAAATGGAGCCTCAAGAAGCTTCCTTGCCAGCAGTCCTTTAATGGGGCCAATGGCTTCAGTTTTTTCAAAATGAGGATGACTGTGGCAGCTTAAACAATCCTTAGGCAGTTTGTTAGATGTAGCTTATTTAAAAGAGACAGCATGTTTTCTTAAATGTTTACTGAGGCAATGACTGGTCCGCCTGACGTGACCACAGCTCAAGAGACTTCGTAGACAGCACAGATTTTTCTCTTAATGAACTTGATAGCATGCTTGTACAGTATGTTTTGGCTTCTGCTCGAATGTGCACAAAGGCTCAGCAGTTATCGAAGTACATTGAAAGCAACATCCACACCAAACTTATTTGGGAATCTTTTCAAATTATGGGACATGTGCGTAACACAAGGCACTGCCTCATATTTCTTTCTGCTAGTCTTCACTGGCTCTGCTAGAAGCAGATTCCCTATTTTCTTTCTTATGTACTGCTTACACAAACCTTTGGTGACAGCAGTGAGCACCGAATTAGGATAATAAGCATTCTCGAGGCATTCAACCTGAAATCTAAAACTGGATGCCACTTTACGAGAGCAGGACTTTGAAAGCATGGATCTAAATGAGGACAGATAAGCGATACTATGCTTAGCAAGTTTTGAATGTGAGGAATGGTATGGCAAAGGAGCTTTCCCTAAAGGTGGCGTATAAGCGTTAAGCACACCTCTAAATTGTGTTTTACTAACTGGCCCAGACTTCTACTTTACCAAAGCTGGGCTCTCGATTTTCCCCTCCCAATGTCAACAGCAGTGAATTTTCTGCATAACGGGATTTTTAACACTGTGGTGTTAAAATTTTGGGAAGAATTATGATCTGTCATTAAATGTATGACTCAAGAGCATTATGGCTTCCTTTGCAGCGCCCTTTGTGGATCCTCGTTTGCATACTGCCTTGAGTTGCTGCCAGATGTTGATAGATGGATGGTCAAATCAAAATGGTCAAATATGAAAGAGCAAATCACTACCACCAGCTTGTGTCTGCAGGCTTAAGTTGCCGAGAAATGTGCTTTTTTTTTTTTCAAATCTTCTGGGGTGGAAGCACTGCTCCATTTGCTCCATTCTGTTCTAAACTGCTTTTCCTGCGCCATCCTGCTCCAAAGCACACTATTGCTCCAAAACTGCTCCAAACCAGCTACCTAAGTGTATTGCGATCAAATTTATCTGGAAGCTGGTTTTTGCTTTTGCTGCAGTGACAGCGCACTGGCGGCAGAGGTATAACACACCTTATGCTGTGCCCAATAGAAATAAAAATTTTATTATGTAGAGAAGCATATTTGAAGCAATAGTAAAAAAATTTTTTTCAAGAAAATTTAAAACGAGGCTCAAGCAAATGGAGGGAATTAACAGCGGAAAAATGCTGTTCATGTGGCAGAGCGCCTCCTCCCAGCCTTTCCAATCACCTGTGGAGAGAGAAGTGATGCAGTTGCTGCAAATTACCACAAGCCGTTGGAAAACTTGCGCAGCTGCATAAAGCTTTGCGCTCTTATGCTTCTGCTGTGAAAGCAGGAAGGTACTCCACTGTTGAGCCTGTTTGTCAATAACAACTGTGCAAAGTGTACATCAAACAAAAGTGTACTTGAAGCATTTTAGGTGTGACACACCAAAGGTGGCAATCTTTATAAACCTCAAGAGGGTTGGGAAGCCATACAGAGTTTTGCTGCCAACATGCTGAAACTGAGGAAGTGCCAGTGTCTTTCAAGGAAAACCATCAAGAGCCACTGGCTGAAGGAGGAAAAGACTATCCTTGAGTGCAGTCTATCCTCCTTGGAGACTCTGCCGACCAGTGTCCAGGAATTTATAAGCAGAACTGAAACGTGCTGCTCGTTAATGTGGATTCCAGACTAGTGGCAGTGCTTGGCACATCAAAGTGGCAGACTCCATCATTTAACTTAACAAGCCAAGGGAAAAAAAAAAGTTTTTTTTCAGTCAAATTTTGTATTCAATTATGAAGTGGACAAGCAATCATTGTGCTTGCTTCTAGTCTGTTTGGAATTGTTGCTCAGGTCAGCTGTTATTTGAGACTTTTACATATGTTTTGGCGATTTGTGTTGTCAGAGATGCGTGCATAGTCAGCAAAGCATTGAACATTGAATAAAAAAGAATCATGGTTTTTATTTTATTTTCTTGTCTTTTTTTTCTTTTTTTTTTTTATGTCGGGAATATAAAATTGTAAATTATCAAGGGGCTTGACATTAGAAACATGCTCTAAGACATAATTCGATGCTTCAACATGGCATTATTACTCCTCCATGAGCTGCTCCAAAATGCTAGAGTCTGCTTCCACCCCTGAACGTTTGGAGTCCAAAACATTTCTGGACACCTGTGTGTGATACAGGCTGCAGCTAGATCCATGCAGTCAAGGCAACTGATAGTGTAAAGAAATCGTACTTGAAAGCATAATGGAAAACTTTGAATATACCAAGCAAATGAGTGTTACTCTTTGAGAAGTTGACGTGGTGCTGATAGACAATTCAAATCCATTGGGATGAGAGTAAAGACTTATAGAAGTCTGTATGTGCACTGCGTGGTGTTCACAATTCAGTATGGTTGTGCGAATTGTTTCTTGCAAACTGCGGGAATAAATATGAAGCTGGGTCCAGTTCTGTTCACTTTTTGGCACCTTAAAAGAAGGGGTCTATGTAATGGCTACACATTGTTTAGTGAGTGCATTCTGTATAGACTGTCTGGAGGTAGAATAAAGCATTGTGGTGATCTTAGATTTTAGACATCCATTTCTTTTTAAGCTAATGATTCAGTGCAATGTGCGTAGCAAAAGCTGACTTCAGTGCAGTGTCTTTATCCTGAAGGTTGTGAAACTCATATTTAGTTCCTAGGTCTGTGTAAAACATTGAAAAGAGACGACAAACGAGGAACACCTGATAACCTAAGCCTGCTCACCAACCCTCAAATTCTTTTCATTAATGTGCCAGGTGGAATCACGTTTCAAGAAGTTGTTGCTCGATGGTATGTGGCAACAGTGAGAAAAAATGGGGGTTGGGGTACATTTAAGGTCTGCCCTTAAGATGTTTTGACAGTCTGCCTTCTCTGTGGATCCTTGTTCAACAGCGTCCACCTTTTAATTTGTGCCTCTGTTATCTCTCACATTCTCGTTAGCTTAATAATCATTATAGTCATTAGATACCACATTTCGAAAACCACTTGATATTGATATAAACTGCCACTTTAACCAAGGTGTATAAATACGCCTGTGTGGCCTATGCCCAGTGCTTCTGACTCAGGATTCAAAGGTCATGGAAGGCTGTATTCCAATCTCAAAGCAAAAGCCCGACTTGTCAACACCTGCCAACTTGGCTACGTCATGTGGTCTCATGCCAGCACATGACCATGTAATGTACAGCCATTTCACCTGCCAACTACTACATGCAAAGACAGTGCCCGCGATTTTTCGTCATAACGCCAACAATGCAGATGCCAAATTTTCAGGATTAGAGGGGCCTTTGATGCTATGACAGTAAAGTGACCTGCACTGATTGCAGTGCGGCAGTTGCAAGTTGGAGGGACGGTACTGATATTTAAGTGAAAGGAAGCATATAAGAAACACTGAGTGTGTTGATTTTGCTGCTAAGTGGTTGAAACTGAACCCTTCACTACTGGTGCATGCGTTGTAGCTGAGGTTGGCACAGAAAGATTTTTGGTTGCCTCTCGGTGGTGCAGTTGTACCGGATCCAGGTGGCGGTGTCTCCCTGCTGCTGGGTGGTCAAACACAGGTACAGCGACTTCAAGGAGCTCCATGCTCAGGTAGGCACTATCCCAGGATAGCCTGCCTGGTTTTTTTTTCAGTCTTTTGTTGGAGCATGTTCGTGTCACCTTCTGAGATGGCACGTATCCTTAGGGCTCTTGAAGTCTAAAAACAAAGAGCACTACGGCATCACAAAGCACCACTTCTCTATTGCGGGCAAGACCAAGGCGTTAGTGCTAGAAAGGCATGTAGGCACAGTATTGCATTTTTGCATCCCTTGTGTGCCTTAGAATCCCACCTGACTTAGTCCAATCTTTAGGGTAACCCTTCTAGGTTGGCTAGAAGGAAAATACAGTCGTGCCTCCTTAATATGGACACTTCGGTTTCCGACCAAAACTGTCCATAAAGCGAGTCATCCTTAATAATGAGTCATGAATAAAAACGAAAAGTATTTTATTGAGAATAAGAATTTGTAATTAATGACTGATTTTGCAATTAAATTTGTAATTAAAAACAGCAAAGCTGCCGATGAATCCCCTTTCTCGATGAATCCGTCGACTCGAAATGCCATGTCTGTTCTCACACCTTGTCAGCCCTCCTCTTGAGTAGCTGAAGTCAATAATGCCTAGACAGAGCGTATAGAATAATTTTTCTAAGTAATCATCACCCTGTTTTACTGAACAAAACATTCCATAAGTCATCACAGCTAAAACCCATCAAGACAGAGAAGAAGGAACGGTACGTGCCCATAATGTTGCCGAGGCAGCGAGCCTTCTCTTGAAATATTTCGTTGCTCACGACAGCACCATTCGCGCGCACATTCCCGAACCACATTAACAAGGCTGACTCCATTTCTTCGAGCTGTGTTGGGCGCTGCCGGACTGTGGCTGACGCTGCGATGCTGACGTTGAGTCATTGATTGGAGTCCTGTAGTATTGATGCTACTGTCGACCTGGCGAGGCTGAGGCCTAGTAACTTTGGCCCAGTTCCTCACGGCTTGGATTAACTGAGATGGCTTTTGCCGCTTGTATTCACAGATTTCCCGCTTCGCGCCTGCGTTCAGCTCCGTTCTTTTGCGTTTAACCCCCACCATGCCAAAAGTCAGACTAAAGTTGAGGATTACAGGCCCCTGATTCTTTGCACTTTTTTTGCTTAGCCTTTCTGCCATTCTCATTCTTTTTTGCTTTGTACTGTTTCTGTAAGGAAGCGAGGGAGTCAAGTTGGCAGGCTGCTATGCAGAGGGCTATAGAACTTCCTGGCGCCATTTGTATGTGCTCCTATGAAACAAGCATTGCAAGCTGAAGTACAGTTTAGAACGACGGCTAGCAGACTATGAAGAGCTGAGACCTTGTCAAGGCCGCATCGTTGACTCAAAGCGAAGCCGACATGCGGACCCCTTGGGTGCTAAATGTGGCAGTTCGGCAGCGCAACAGTGATGAAAACCAGAAGCATGAGAATGAAGGGCAGGGCGTTCAGGACGAGACGCCCGGTCCCGTTGTCGCTCTACTTCGTGGATATGTCTTAACTCTAAACAGAAAGCGTTGACGGTTTCATGGAACACACATTGTGATCTGGGAAAGAAAAACTTCAGTTCTCACCGCCACATTAGGCGCTTGTCTTTTTTTCTGTTATTTCTTTCTTACGCGTTTACCGGCCTCTCTGTTCATGTTCAGCAAAATTTATTGCAACCACATGTTGCTGTTTTCCCGACTGCAGCCTCTCATTGCGGCGCTTCCGCTGCACCCAGAAATCTCCTGGTTCCCTCCTTTCGGGGTCTTTCTTATTTAGCTGACCCTCGGTTCGCTGTGTACGTTCCTTTCCACTCTTGCGCTGCCCCCCCCCTCCCCCCTCCTAAAATGATGATACGCCCGCTTTGGTTTTTTCATTATTTCACCGTATAGTTCTTTCCAACCCCACAGGACTCGTTCAGGCATCTGTCTGTTCAGGCATCCGTCCGTGTCGGCTGTCGCGTAGGTTCGCGCCTGCGCGCCCTTCTTTTACTTGCGTTCAGACTCCAGCTTTTTTCAAACCCTGTCCATATTAACGAGACAAAAATACATGGGCCCATGTGGGCTGTGTGCATTCTTCAACTGTCCATTGTCCAGACAGCGAGTTTCCATATTAACGAGGCATAAGTACACTGAAAACATTTCGTCCCCAGAAAAACTGTCCATAATTCGGGTCATCCATATTAATGGGGGTCATATTAAACGGGGCACGACTGTAACCACAATCATAAAAGGAAAGCTGTACAGCTTTTCCAGAAACTTTATAGTTGAAGAAAAACTCATCCTAGTCTGAACCTGACTTAGTACCTTTACCATTATTGACCAAGTACAGGCATCTATTTTTAGTTGCATTGTTTTTGTCTGTAATAATGCATGAGTCATCAGAACGCATGGATCAACATGTGGTATTTGCGTATGTCTATATAGTTATATTTATAATTGAATTTTCTTACACTGTCGATTTCACAAGCCAGATGATGGCTGTAGCACCAAAGATGGCTTTAGGACACATCAGGCTTGAAAAAAATAAAAGAAGCATGATCGCTATGTAGTTTCAATTCACATCTTAGCAACCCTGCTTCAAGGGCTGGAATGTCAACAGATGATGTATCAGCGATTATACAGTCAAACCTACTTATAGCAAGGCTGAAGTGCCAACAAAATATGACTGTTATAACCAATAATTGTTAAAATTTGGTTGTGCCAAAAGAAAAAATGAAATTACACGCTTTAAAGAATTTAAGGACAAGAAAGTAGCTTACAGCGTTGATTTCTTAGTAAGAAAAACCTATCAGTCAGCTTTAATTCTTTCATGGCATATTTAGTTCACATCTCCTTTTTGGGTGCCTGCACATGTTCAAGTGGCAAACTTTTAGCAAAAATGAAGTCCCGGAGGGACTCTATCATTTGTCCAGCATCTTTTTTGCAGCCTGCTGATCACCATCCCTTATGGATAGTGAACGTACAAGAATTCAAGTCTCGACACGTCACCGTTATCATTACACAGTTGGAACCTTGCGAACCTTCACATCACTGGCATTCCGAATGAAGCCCACTTTCCAGAAGAAATTCATGATGCAGGACTGAGAAAACAGTGATGGTGAAAAGGAAAGCATTATGTGTGTGGTTAGGCTGGCATGGTTGCAGCATTTACATATGTTTTTCTCTCTTATGGCTGGTTCAATTGTTATAACCTGTTTATTTTGCCATAGAAAACCTAAAAAAGCTGACAGCACACAGCAGTTCATTGTTATGAGAGATATTGTTTTAAGCGGCATTGTTATAATTGAGTTTGGCTGTATTGCAATCTTTTTTTTTTTCATGTCTCGCATAGTTTAAGGTCACTTTTGACTTTACAGGCCCAGCTTGATTGTTGAACTAAAAAATTGCAGCGTCAGGAAGAAAATTGATTTTTCAGTGCTCTCGGAGGATTTCTATCAGGTGACGCATTTATGCTGATGTTGACCACACCCTTTGAAAGAAAGCGCACATCAAAATTTTGATGTGTATAGTCATTTTTAAGGTGGTACTGTGCCAGCTCAGAAAGGAAGTTGTGAACCTTGACACTTTTTCCTGTTGTATTTTCACATGTCTGCAATCATTTCCAACCTGTGGGAAATCATTATTTTTGAAACAACAAAAAGTGCACACAATTTAGGGCACACTTAAGCTATGCCTTGAAGGTCATGATGAAAACCATTAATGACTGCTTTCTGTGGCTATCCTCGGGGAATTTTCATTCGCATATGTGGACTTGCTACTCGCTTATTCACTAGTTCCTTTATTATGTCGCGAATACTTATTAGCGTACAGTTGTAAGCCGCCAGATTATGTGAAAAACCACCCGACCAATAAATCTAAAGCCCTGCCTTAACTAAGCCATACAAACATGCCTGCCTGTCCAAATGTCGTAGAGGGCTTGAGTCTCATCTCGCTCTTTCATCTCAAAGCAGCCACTGGCATCTCGGTCATGTCATGTTGCCTCTTGGCACCACACAACCCTGCCTGTGCTGTCATGCCACCTGCCAGAGGTATGCGCACTAAAAACAGATTGAAAGCAGCAGAAACTGCAGTGCCTTCTGAAATTTACTTATCTCGCTAACCACTGCCGGCTAATGGGTGAAATTTTCTATAAACCCAGAACTGAATGGTGGCGACTGAGCAGCTTGGTGCTCTTTGCATGAAAGCATCTCTGTTAATGGTTGCTTCATGCGGTCAGCATTTGCAGCTTCTGTTGTCGCTAGGCCTGTGTACTATTTTGAATTACTATTGTGCTTTAGTGCATTCCCGAGCTCAGTGCGAGTCCTAGCATGCACCACCTTTATGATCCGTGCTGTCCTGTTAAGCTGGTGTTTCGGTCACGTCTCTCCTAGGAGCCACATTATTTTCGCTGGCTGCATGCCGTTCTATCAGGGCAACCAATTACATGCAAGCTTATTCAGTTGGCTAACAGAACAAGTAAACAAGTAAAAACATGCAAGCAGAATAGTAGCTCTATATCCATCAGACGTTAGAAGAGAGGTCTGCAATTCTCTCCCCAACTGAACTGTGGTGTCTCACTTGCATGGCTGGCCAGCTGCGTCGGGGCTTCCACGTGGACCCTCGGCTGCTGCCCCCCGGCAAGCTGTTTGGGCGGCAGGCAACCAGCTTTGTGCAGCAGCGCCAGGCCGAGCTGGAGCACTACCTTGTCACCCTGGTGCACCAGTTTGCCGATGCCCTGCCCCTACCTCTGGCCCGCTTCCTGCACTTCGACCGATTCGTGAGTGGCCAAGGAATTGGGCTAGAGCAACTCTATAAGGGTGGAGATAGGGATACCGAGAAAGCGGAAGTAATAATAACAAAAAATACCTAATATTGGTTTACAGGAAAGGAAAGGCGCAGTATCTGTCACACTACTTCCGTTAATACCTGAACCATGCCACACGGGAAGGGAGGAAGGTGGGAGAGAAAGCGGGAAAGAGAGATGCGGCTAAGGAGTAATTTTGACCACCTCCGGACCTTTTACGTGCACTGACATGACATCGCAGACCAAACTGACGCCTCTGTGTTTCGCTTCCATCGAAATGCAGCCGCTGGTGGTTGTGTTTAACACATCTTAACTACTGTGGTGGAGAACAGAGGTTTCAGTATGATAGCAACTGTGCAGGGTGTAAGGAAAATGTTACAAGTAACGCGAAAGGGAAGAATGTCTGCAAGCAATCAAATAATGCCCCCATGAAATTGGAAGATGCAGTGTCATGCAAAATAATCTATATTTGTCTTTAATGGCATTAATCACTATTAATGTCATTTGGTTCAAACTGGCCTGGGGGAAATCAGCATTCAGGGTTGAACCTAATTTTATAGAATATCTTGACTTTAGAAAATTTTGTATTACTGTCACGTTTTTTTTAAAGTTGTGTTGTTTTGAGTGCTCATTTCAGATCTTCACTTTTTTCCCCGTAAACTGTTTAGTGTGCGAGAATAGTTGAGGGGAGAGTAAAATAAAGCAAGAATTGATTCTCTGTACCAGTTTTAAAGAAAGCATGTCATACTTCTGAAATATATTTTGACAAAAGTTCTTCAGTAGGTATGAAACAGGCAACCTTACTGCACTCAGCATGAGGTGTCTTTTTGGTGAACGAAGAAGTTTTAGCGACAGCTCGGCTGTAAACAAAGGGGCTTGGCATTGCCAAAATGGTGACATCCCCGAAATGGTGTGTTTGAGGAGGGAAGAAGCAAACCTCTACAGGGAGGGCAATGCCATCACTTTGGTCGTGCTGAAGTGGAACTTCGTTTTTTTTTTTTTTTTTTTTTTTTTTTTTTTTTTTTTTTTTTTTTTAACTGACTACCTAGCCCAGTTGTGCATAATATTTCAGCGAGCGAAAACACATCCATTAATTTGGAAGGGTAAGAGTGTACACCAGCATATTTGAACAGGCCCTGGACGGTGAAGAGTTTCTCTAGGTGAGCTGTGAGTGGTCACAGATGATAACTTTTACTGCCACAGGCACGACATCCTTCAGTACACAGTTCTCGTTGTGACTTTGGTGCTTGTGTGGCTTGCTACTGGCATCACCTCTGACCACCTCTCATCAGTGCATAATGGTGTCTCTTTTGACCAAGTGTTTTTCCATCCACCATGGTGGTGCAGTGCTCAGGGCACTCGACTACTGTGCCTAGGGATGCGAGATAAAATCCTGGCCGCAGCAGCCACTTTTCGATGGAGGCGGAAAGCAAGGCACCTGTGTGCTGTGCAATGCCAGTGCATGTTAAAGAACCCCAGGCGGTCGAAATTACTCCGCAGCCCTCCACTACAGAGTTTCTCATAGCCCAAGTCGGTTTGTTATGTTAAACCCCACAAACGCAACCAAACCAGGAACTGCTGGTGCTTTTGGTGCCTTCTGGCATACCCTCAGTTCATCCTATTCATTGCTAAGGCTCGCAAATGCAGACACTCGCCAAGAAAGGATATCCCTTGCTTACCTGCATGTTGGTCGGTAAGCCTAAATTGGAGAAATAAGCAATGTATACTATTCTAGCAGTGTACTTCGGGGCTAGTTGGCTTATCATGGAACACACAGCATGCAAGGGTAGATTGTGCCACTGCCGTCTCTCAGCTGTTTGTTCAAATATTGTGCGTGTACATACCAAAAAAAACCTCGTGTATTAGTACAGACCTGGGCAGAGTGCAAAGTATGATTTGGAGGATAGCAGGAACCAAAAAAAAGTTTTTATTATTTATTTGCACTGGATTTTGTGCTTGTCTCGGTGACACTTAAAAGGCACATGTGCCGTACTTGCTGGGGGCTAGTTGATCGTTTACTTGACAAGAAGTAACGCTAAAAGAGACATTATGTAGAGAGATAGACAAGGCAAACGCATCCTCAGCATCGAGCCGAGCAGTGCGCTTGTCCTGTCTTATCTTTCTGTGTGCTGTCCTGTTTTAGGGCTACTCCCCTTCAAGTGTACGTGTGCCACTCTGTGTGAGGCATTGAAAAGGAGCCTGCAGTGCCTGACTCTGGCTGTGCAGCCATGCCTGAGCAGAAATTTTCATGCCAGGAAAAAACAATGGCTTTACACATTGCTCAGGAACTCTCGGATTAAGCCACGTGGCCCTCTGGTTTTTGGAAACCAGTGTCGCTGATATCTGGCATGTAGAGATCTAGACGCAGTGCTCGTACCTAAATACCCTTAACGGAGTATAGACACTTCATTTTTGAGTTCATGTTTAATCTGATGCTTAAGACATTCCTGTATATGAATCACCATGCGGAAAGGCAAAATGTTGTAGCTTTTTTTTCCAGCCGTGATTGAATTTTGCTACTTTGCATAGCTACTTGTAGCAACCGTCAAACTTGGCTGGTCCTGGTACGGTGCAGGAGGTTCGCACAGTGGTGGCTGACCTGGCGGAGCGCCTCTTTGAGACAGGCGAGCAAATCCTGGCTAGTGGGTCACGCTTCTGCACGTCTCCCCTGGAGTTGCACTGCCTTACCCAGCGGCTGAAGCTGGCTGAACCCACCTGCAGTGAGTGTGCCCAGCATCTGCGTGGGAGGGTGAATAGCATCACGAGTGTTCACAGCTGTTCGCATGATTATGAGTAAGGAGGTTGTGAAGAGACTAAAGCCACTGTAACTGTGTCGCCTTGTGTGCCACAAAGACAGCGGTGGCAGTCGGCCTGTTAGCTCTCACCTTGACACAAAATTCTTGAGGTACTTAAAACACCCAAGAGCAATAAGACAAAAGCCTTTGGGGCTGGTTCAGCTGTAGTGTTGTTTACTTGACAGAACCCCACTGATCACACAATGCAAGACAGCAGCTTCTTTCGTGCCGCTCTCACCTTTACGCAAAATTCTTGGGTCACTTAAAACACCTTAAGGGCAATAAGATGAAACCGTTTTAGGTGGGTTTTACTGTAGTCTTTATTTAACAGAACTGCGCCAATGACACAGTGCTTCTTCCATGCCGGATTCGAGGTCAGTAGCTCCACTTGGCGGCGATGGCATGTGTCACGCTCCTTTCTGGAGATCGGGGTGAAGGCATCGTCATCACACCCCTACGTTGCCATGGAGACGGCAGGAACGATAGACAAGGATATCTAAGATATGTTTCTCACATGCGCAGCTGACGATCAGAGGGGTAGGAGTTCGATTCCCAGTGGAGGTTGATATTTGTTTCTTAAAGATTAGGCTCAGACAGAACCCCGCCGATATCTCGCGGAGGCATTTTGTGGACAGATCTCGCTCCCCCATAAGAGATTTTTCACCATGAGCCAAGGCAAGACTTTCGTCTTAAAAAATGTCTTCAATATCTGGCTCTGAATGGGTGTATTCGTAATGCAACCTCATACAGATGTCTTGCCACTTGGTGCCTTATTTATAGAAGATGGCACAATGATTCATATGCACTGCTTGCTGTGTGACTGTTTTTACTGATGTAGAAAGACAGTTTAGTTGGTTGCTGTGAGGCAGCGTCGAGCCCAACGCAAGTTAGCCGAAAATTGCTGCATAGAATTAGCCTCAGAACAGGCATGTCCCACTGATAAGGCAGCCTTTGTGCACTCCATGCCAGGGTGTTTCTTCTTCCTCCTGCAGGCTCGGGTGACAAGCGGCGTGACCTGGGCCATGTGCTGGACTTTGTCTCTCAGCTGCACCACCTGGAGGTGGTGGCCGAGCCGGGCTGCCTGGCCATGAGTGACCTCTACCCCAGTGGCCTGCCCTTTGACCTGGCACCTTTTCGCTGCTTGCAGACGCTCAGCGTGAGTGTGCTGTTCCTGTTCACTCGGCCGACCTGCGGGCTCGATTGCGTGTCAAAAGTAGTTTGCAGACACTACCTCATCAGCACACGAGCTGATGATGTAGGCAGAATTGAATTGCCAATTGGCACCATCCCTGGATACACTAAAACAGCACATTTTATATATGAATGGAGCCTTTTCATTCTTGTTTTTTTGTGCCATCTCCAGAGTAGCAACATACCATTTAACAGCCCTGTCATACAAACTAACCAAACTTATAATAGAGGTCATTGTGCAAACTTGCCTTTGTAACAGGAAGAAAATCATGCTGGCATTTGAATGAATGCAGTAGGATAAGAATAAAATGGCGCCAACAATAATGAAGCTCTCGAGGCTGCTAGCTAATGCTCATTCTTGAGTTAGAATTACTCTTTGTGCCTGTCCTTTGATAACATTGTGCATGAGGCCTTGTCAGCAGTCCTTCCAGCATTCTAATAAACTAGCTTTTAGCAGTTTATCAAGACAGAATAACCTGCTAGCATCAAGCAGCTCTCCCACCCATCTGGTTTCTACCTTGACTGAGGGCATTCTCAGAAGCTAAAGGAGCAGCTAGCTAGAAGGTTACCGAAGAGAAATTTAAAAGGACAAAAACGAAAACTGCCCTTTTACCTTGGAGGTAATGTCATTTTTAGCATAGCTTTTTTTTGTCGCGCCCCGCTGTTGTGGTGAAGTGGTTAGGGCGCTCGACTACTGCACTCAAGGATGCGGGATCGGATCCCGGCTGCGGCAGCTGCTCTTCGATGGCGGGGAAAAGCAAGGCGCCAATGTGCTGTGCGATGTCAATGCAAGTTAAAGAACCTGAGATAGTCAAAGTTTTCAAAGTCCTCCACTATGACATCTCTCATAGCCTACCGTATTTACTCGAATCTAGGCTGTCCTTGATTCCAGGCCAGCCCCCAGAAATCAGAAGGTCAGAAAAAAAAAAGTTTACTCAAACGTAAGCCAAATGAAGAAAGGCATTGATGACTCTAGAACATCCATTTTATTATACTTGCGATGGTCACGTCCAGTGTTCACTCATCATCTTCAACAGCTGGGCTTGCAGGTTGGAAGTTCTCTCTGCCTTCAAAACTACCTTCCGCTGGAAGGCCGCGATGCAGTGACCTTGCTTAGTTTGTGTCATTAGTCCGCAAACATGGGCGCTTCTTGAAGCAAGCACGGGACGGCGATGATGATGAGACTTAGTTCACCGCCAACGTTGTCACAGCATTTGGAAAAGCAGAATGGAGTGTGCAAACCTGCAAGCAGCTGCAAGCATGTTGCTAGTGAAGCCGTGAGACTGCGTTATATGTCTAGCGGTTTTGGGCGAACCACATCCTCAATTTTAAATTGACCCCCGACTTTCGTTAACAAATTTTTAAAAAAGTGTCTGCCTAGGTTCGAGTAAATACAGTAAGTAGGTACCTTTAGGACATTAAACTCCATAAACCAACCATCTTCTTCTTGCCTCATCTAGCTGCTGCATCTTCCTTGCTCATCGCGGCTGAACTGGCTGTACTTTTGCAGTCATGGGGCTGCCTCCCTCCAGCCACCTACTGCAGTGTCCTTTGTAGGCTGGCAAACCCATTGGGGTATGGAAACGTGGGCTCTCCGGTATGGCACGGCAACGGGTGTGTGGATTGTGCGGAAATTATTTCTGTCATGGGGTTGCTTCTGTGTTGGTAAAGTGCATGGTTTCAGTGGTCGTCAGCACGAGTACAGTGCAGTCCACTTATAGCGATACCAGATATAGCGATATATCGCTTATAACGATCAATTCTTGAGATTTATCATTTTTCTCATTGCCCCCATGTAAAAATAAACCAGATATAACGATCGATTATTGGCGGTACATTGCATACGATAGCTTTATCGCTGCCCGGTAGGTGTTTACCACGAAAATTTGACTGAATATTCAATAAAAGATAAAATATTAAGAAGACAGTGACGTGAAAACTCGGCATATGCGGCAAAAACTGAAGAAAATGAGCACTATCATCATCGCAATCGCAGCCCTGCAAAGGGTGCTGCTGCGGCCGTATCGTCATAGCCATCACCGATTCTGCGTCCGTAACGGTTCGTGGAAGATGGCAGCGACCACATTGATGGACGGCGCGATAGCTCACGAGATAAAACGGCAGAATCATCTGGGTTTTTGGCACGATTTCAAGGTTGGAAGCCTCGTAAAAAAATATGGACGTTCGCACTCTACGATTTTAACGATCATCAAGGCTGGGGATGACCTTCAGTTAATCCAGCCGCTAATTGGTTTCGTGCACACAAAAAGGTCTGCCGCCGGCGTACAGGCTACTGGAAGCGATGCTCACAGCGATTGCCAAGCTTCAGCTGCTGCTCAAGCGGGCGCGAATTTCCGACTTCTTTAAGTATGCTTAAGTTACTTTATGGCTATTGATGTATATTGTAATAAAGTGTTTAGTTCTCTGTACGATGATTAGCGTTGTTCAACCCGATTTACTCATCGCTACTCATCGCAAGCCTACATGCATGGGAAAATACGTGGGTGTGCTTTTTTTTTGTTTTTCATTTTTCTTTTTATTTCGCCGGTCCAGATATAACGATAATCGGTTATAACGATCAGATTTTCAGGTTTTCTCAATCTCATTATAAGTGGACTGCACTGTATACTAACAATGCACGTCAAATATGTGAAACCTTTGTACCTTGACTGCGACCTGAAAGGCAGTGGTGACCCTGAATGCGAGAGACTTGCAGGACAGCCACCCCTGCAAATGACGCATGAAGTACTAGAGGCACTGGAGATATGTAAATGTAACAGGCAGCGACTGCGTAAGTGTGCAGTCAGTTGCTGTTTTGCAGAAAGGGATTCACTGTCTCTGCCCTGGTCATGTAATAGCACAACCTTGGATGCCATTGGCTTTAATTTGTAAGCCTGCCTTTTTAGTTTCATTTTTTTCTTAGTGTATCCTCTACATTTCCTGTGATGTTTCAAATGAACTTCAGCGAGAAGTAGCAGTCGTCTTCATCTTTCCCTGTCTTTCTGCGTGCTTTTTGCCAGATGTGGTTTACCATCCAGGCCCATACCTGACATATCTTCATATCAATCAGCTTTGCAATCAGTTTTTGCACCAAGCTGTGGACAAAATGATCATGGCTGGGGCAAAAAGCAGACATATGTATGGGAAATGAAGGGCTCATTTGATACACCTATGAAAGAAGCTAACAGTCAGCAAGGCCAAGGAAAGCACAGGCTTTTTTTTTTATTTATTTTTTATTTCTGGTCTTGACGTGGCTGTATTCTGTGCAAATTTCAAAATTCTACGATGTCGAAAGATCAGATGTCACGGCCAGATTTGTGGGCACTGTCAACTCTCGCTTTGCTATTGAGATGGGAGGCTGACATCCGGATCTATAGGACAACTTTTTCTGCGTATGCAGCCAAGGCTGCGGGGGCGGAACTTCCGTCATGGTGTTACTACACCATGTAGTTCTGGCATATCAGCTAAGGTTTCGGTTTCAGTTCTATATTTACATAAAATTGAATTATAGTTTTCGAGCTGCCAATGGTGCAGAAATGACTTTCTTTAAATTGCTTAAGGCATAAACGAACATAAATTTGCAGTTAAGGAATATCATGCGCTGCGTAGGTTGCCGAAACAAGCCCCCTGAAAATGCGTACAGAAACTGGCGGGCAGATGCAGCAGAAGCGGCCGACGCACTCTTCGGTGTGCAGCCATCCTGTTTCCTCTGCTTACTGTACTGATTTGAAAATGCACTACACTAACATTGTACGCGCTTGGCTTGTAGTAAAATCGTATAAATTAACGTCAATATTTTTGTAATAATATAGTACTCCAGAGCACGATCCGCGAAATTCATGAAGGGACTACATTCTGCTGCGCAGTGAGCATAGCCAGAAAAAGTTGCCCAGGAGCATAGCCTTCCAGAAGCCCTGGATCCCAAGTTGAGCACGCTGCTCCTAGGCCATGCGGGCATGTACATATGGCTTGGTTAAAGCAGGGCTTGATTTCTCTTTCCTGGCAGCTTTGACAGCATACATCAGGGTCCTTCTCTCAATCCTTTCTCTTGCAGGTGACTCGGCCAGGCGCCGGTAGGTTGACGGTTTCTGTGACGCCACCTGTCTCAGAATTGCATGTCTTTGTGTTTGTTTGCATTAAACATCCTTCTGTGACTTTCACCAGTGACATGTCCATCACATCGTTTATATACAACCTGTTTATATGAACGATGACTTGGGTTGACTGGGTGAATTGTTGACTTGGGTGAATTGACTTGGGTGAATTTAGACCACTTTAAAATCGATTTCGCGGCAGTTGTCAGAGGCTGACATGCCAAGCAGTGTGAACAACTGTGGGTGGAAAAACAGTGACATCATCTGCTAAGATAAATTTCATTAAGCTAGTGCTTTCAAGCATTATAGTAGGTTTAGCCACATTAATTAAGCATGCACAATTTTTCTTCTACTTTCTAGTTAATTATTTTGAATCCATAAAAAGTTTTGTAGAACATAATAACGTCAGCAGCTAAAATAAAAATCCCCAGTGTTTTCCTTGGCCTCACTGACTGTTGGCTCCTTACATGTGTTGATGCACTGCGTTGTGGTACAGCTGCGCGGATGTGAGGTGCATGGCCAGTTGTCTGGGCTGGAGGTGCTGCGGCCGCGGCTGCGTGAGCTGGTGGTGGAGAATGCTCTGCCGCCTCTGGCAGATGTGTCGTGCATGCTGGTGGCAGGGGACGTGTGGCAGGCGGCCACCTGGCACCACGTGCGGAGGGCGCGCTTTGCCCACAACGGCCTCAAGACAGTCGACCTGAGCATGGTGAGTGCGGCACGGACAAGAGCTGAGCTGTTCCTGAATTATTTTGAACAAGGATTGGGCCAAGTGGTAATGTGAATAAGGTGCAGTTGTGACACTGCAATTACAATGTTCCCAGCTATATCCGAGGCAGAGCTTGTCAGATGAGTCTTGGTCATCATCATTGCGTGCTGTGCAATGTCAGTGCACGTTAAAGAGCCCCCAAGTGGTTGAAATTTCTGGAGACCTCCACTATGACGTCTCTCATAGCCTAAGTTGCTTTGGCACGTTACACCCTACAAACCAAACCAAACCAAACCAAGCCTCAAAAAGAAGCTGGTTGCATCAGGCTAATGCCGGAGCAGCTGACGCGCGTAATGAAGCTAAGAGCAGCAATACAGTGCACTAGGGGTCTGTGGTTATGCGGAATTTCCAACATGAATATTGTGAGCTGGGTGACCGAGCTTTAATGGCACAGTCAACTGTGGCGTCGAGGAACGAACACAGAACCTTGATGATGATAATTCGCAAATAAGGATGAAGTTTACATGAAGCGAAGGGTAATGATGAGTAATCACAGATGTGGATGAAGTTCACGGTAAGTGCGCACAATCCCCCCTACCCCTCCCCGACGAAAGCGGCCATCCTGGTCGCAGCAATTAAAGGGAAGATAGACGGCGGGCAAATGGCCTGAGTCAAGTCATATGCACAATCTCAGTGCCACGACAGCGACGGTCATTGACAGAGATGCAGGGGCAACGTGATAGCTCACTGGTGAAGTTTTTTGAGCACCATGTATGGGCTAATGAAGCGGCTTAGAAGTTTGTTAGACAAGCCTGGTGTGCGTGTAAGCATCCAAAGCAAGGCTTTGTCACTGGGATTGAATGACGCATCACGGTGAGAAGAGTCGTAGCCACTTTTTTGTGCAGTCTGGGTGGCTTCTGTGCTCAGTCTGGCAAGTTCACGACAGTGGGCAATACGTGAAGTGAACTGCTCATGGGAGGGTGTGTCAGAGAGAACAGGTGCAGAGAAGGATGCTTCCAGGCAGAATGTAGGGAACCGACCATAGATAGTGCGTTGAACTGCAGTGTTCACAGCTGAACAACAGAAGTTCTCTCTGCCCCACTGTTTTTGATCTTCATAAACGATCTTTCTGCCAGCATTTCATCGTCCATTCGTCTTTTTGCAGATGACTGCATCTTGCACCGCTGCATAACCACCTACAATAATGAGCTGTTACTTCAAAATGACCTCGAAATTGAAGAGTGGTGTTCCACATGGCTAACGAAGCTTAACATATGAAAATGTAAATACATGCAAGTAACGTGCAAGCACACTACCCTCAACTACAGGTATTCATTGTACTCGACCAAGTGGAATTATACAGGTATCTTGGAGTTCTTATCACCAGCAAACTCTTGTGGTCCGAACACATCACAAAGCTTGCTGCCGAGGCATTAAAATCACTTGGGTTTATTAGACGGGACCTCACTCTCTCCCCTCCTTTCATCCGCAACTCAGCCTACAAAACCTTTGTCTGAACTACACTAGCCTCTCAAATTTGGAACCTACATCAAATTTACTTAATTGATAATCTAGAAGGCGTCCAAAACTGTACAGTCTGTTGTATTTCATCCGACTACGACACCCACTCCAGCATTAGCGGCATAAAATTATATCTCGACATCAAGCCTCTGGTACACAGGCGGAAAGTCACCTGTTTGTCTCTTTTTCATAAACTGTAATACTGTTTTCCTTCACTTCAGGACTCCCTTCTGCTTCCACCCCTCCGAACTTCGCGCCGTCTTTTCAACTCCATGAGCATTCTCCGCCTGCATGGGTCCTCTAACTCATTCAACAAGTCATATTTACCTGTCACCATTGAAGAATGCAATTCATTACCAGAATGCATTGTTATACAGGGTGTCCAAGCTAACTTTAGCCAGGGGTTAAAAAATGAAGCATTTGAGGTATGCCAGAGAAACCACTTGTATACAGCTGCCAGACATCTGGTGCAGCACAGGCAAGCTTTTATTTTGCGATTAGCTAACTAATAGTAATTAATATTTTTTTCAAATTTACTAACTATTGCCCTTAGACAATAAATGGATTAGCAAAGTTGAAGAGCACTTTCTAAAACCCTCATTCTATTTATTTCTGATAAAGAAAGCCTCACATATATTGTTTTTCCAAGTTCTAAAGAAAGCCCACGAAATACAAAAAAATATCACGTAACTGATGCATTTGTGTGCCACGATTGTGCTTCGCTCAAGCTGAATTTGAGTGAACGAAATGAGCTGCGACCTTGGCTTCACGACCCCGTTGCAGTGGCAGGCCAATATGCCTGCGGTGGCTTCTTCATCCGCCTCAGGCAGTTTGCGCACATGGCAGTGCAAGCCGCAGCGAGCTCACCGCGCTGGCTGCAGCCATCGCCAACATATCGGCCTACTGCTGGGTCTGGGCTGTCTTGTCATGGCTGCAGCTAATGGCTAGCAACTGTATGCAAGTGGTTTCTCTCTCATATCTCAAACGTTTTGCTTTTGAACTCTTGGTCAAAGTTAGCTTGGACACCAGGTAGAATGCGATCCATATAAGTTCTGGCAGTTGCTGACATCATACCTGAAAACCTGAAGTTAATTGCTTTAAAGTTCGCGCATTACCTTTTTGCTGTCATTTTGTGAATGTAAACGCCCACCTGCAGGGTTTCTGTGCTTTTTTTCTCTTGTATCCTGCTCTGATATAGCTGATACTGATTGTATGTTAATGACAGCTTGCGTTATTCTGATGTTCTTCCCTTATTTAACACCCCCTTCCAGAGGTTAAGGGCCAACAAATGATGATGATGATTGTGTTAGTGCCATCTGTTATATAGGTGGCAGTACTATAACATAGGCTTGTGGACCTGCCCTCTAGAAAACCGCCTCGGTTTCATCACGACAGTCCTTTGTAGAGCGTAGAAGCTCTGCCTTGAGTGAAAGCGCTGTTGAAATGGGACGTGACTGTGCAGCGTCTGCTGGTGTCGGTGGAGCATCTGGAGCTGGCGGGCAACGAGCTGTCGCAGGTGGAGAACCTCGAGTGCCTATCGCACCTCTCGGTGCTTGACCTGTCCGATAACAGACTGCGCCAGCTGCCCGCCTTGCACACGCGGTTGGGCAACGTGCGCTGCCTGATGCTGGCTGGCAACCAGATTGACTCCCTGGCCGGTCAGTCTCCCTTCATCTCCGTGGAATGCACTGCTAAAGAGAACACTGTAGATGATCTTTTCTTACTTTGAGTGTTAAGATAAACATTTTGAGGCATAAGAGTGTATCTGTTAAAAAAATAATAATAAAGATAATTCTTTGAGCCTGGAAGCGTGCGGCATGCTTCAGTTCCTAACATTCTTGGCCCATTTTTCGGATGTTTTTAAACGGTGGCTCCTTTTGCAGTAATAAACTTTGTCCATTAGCTGAAGGGAAATATATGTTCATGCCCCGCCGTGGTGGCACAATGGTTAGGGCGCCTGACTTCTGTGCCCAAGGATGCGGGACGGAATCTCGGCCGCGGCGGCCACTTTTCAATGAAGCTGAAAACCAAGCTACCCTTGTGTTATGCAGTTAATTTCTGGAGTCCTCCACTACGGCGTCTCTCATAGCCAGAGTCGCTTTGAGACGTTAAACCCTATAACAAAAACAGAGAAATTATACAGGTATGTTCTTATCTGTCTTCATTGTGTCCTTGCCGCCACCTCTAGACATCTTTGTGGAAACCAGGTAGATGGCTCGGGGGAACTCAGGTTGTGTTAAAACGCTTTTAGGGTCCGCCGTTCTGATGATGCTGTTCTGTCATTCCCTCTTCTACTCTTTCCTATTTGTTTGTACTGTTGAACTGTCATGAACAGCCGTGAAATAATGACACGGAACTGGCATAAGCAGCTTCTGATGCTGAAGATTTATTCCTGGGGATCCAGAGTTTGAGAAATCTTGCTCGGGATAGTCATCCTACATTGACAGTGTGCACTCGACTGGGATGCGTGCACAGCTGTACCTTCGACAGCAGCTCAGGGGTGGATCACTGGCACTGCACCCTGGCAAGCACTTCCAGGAGCATTGCAGTTTTAGAGCACAGCTCTTTGGCACCCGTTCCTGCGTTTCGCGTCGTCGTCGCTGTCAGCTTTGTCCCTCATAACCAGCTCCGCAGCAGGGGCAGCGCGCACTTCTGCTGCCACCCGGTTTCTCCGGTTGCTGCGCCTGCCCCTGCTGCTACCGTTCGCCACTGCGTGTACGCTCCCCTCTTCCTGTGTGGCGGCGACAGTGTTCTCCGGTTGCCGAAGTGGCGCCGGCTTTGCGTCAGCGGATCGTGGTGCGTGCATTCCAAGCCAAAGCGCAGAGCCATGTTGACTTGACTAGCTAGCGGCATCAGCGGCATCCTCGCCATGCAACATTCCTATGGGCCCACGCGCTGCCTCAGGTGACCTCCCGATAAGTTAATTGCTCTTTTCGCTCCTCTTCCAATGCCACCCCTGCGTGGCGGTAATCAGAGCGCCGGATCGGTGGTGATGGATCTGGATATGTGCACCGCCAGAGCCGAAACTCATAGCCGCTACTGTTCTCCACTGCGAACCGCCTGTTTAAAAGTTCTCTGTAATTGTACATACATGTCTTGCTCAAATTCTTTGCATCAATCTATCGAAAACCTGAAACAGTTGATGAGCTGCGCTCAAATTTCACATTAAGAAGTAACGTAATCGTTGACAATATTTTCTAATGACCGCCAAGTCTTCTGGGCCTTTCCACAGCAAAAATGGTTGGAAAAGATGCAGTCTGCACTTTGATAGCCTCGGAGTGGCAATACATGGGACAATTGTAACGTGCTTGAAGATTTTGACAGCCTGTCGATGCCGTTGAATGATGCTGTGCAGGGCTGTCGCGACTCTACTCCCTGGTGGAGCTGGACGTGTCGCGCAACCAGGTCTCGCTGGTGTCGGAGGTGGGCCACGTGGGCGCTCTGCCCTGCCTGGAAAGTGTGGACCTGCGCGGCAACCCCGTCACACAGCTGCTCGACTATCGGCCGCATGCGCTGCTTCTCTTCGGACAGAGAGCCTCTGAGGTGGGCCTCTCCCGGACAGTTGTAATGGTACAGGGGGAAATTTACGCAAGCGGTTTCATGCCGTCCTCTGTCTCAGATAGAACTCTTCCTTGAGCACCCTAGGGCAGTTAATTTAATAAGCTCTTACCCATGTCTAGCAGGGGTCATTAAGTTACATTGACAGACAAGCATAAAGCAAACTGATTTATTGGACACAAAATGAGGTTTGTTTTGCATCACTAGGTTTGGTGAACCATTGTGCATAACAGACAATCACAGCAGCCCCTCAAAAATCACATGCACAAGTTTAGCACTACGGTTTGCACTTATCCAACTTTCCCCTAAAGTTACATTCATTGAGTAATGAATGGTGGGCAGCAGGCCTGCTGAAAGCTTACAGAACAGTTGTGTGGTCCACTTCTCTGTGCCCCGATTTTAATGAGACGTTAATGGAAGCTGTACTGGACATGCACACCTTAATTGCAGTGCAAGGGACACACTTCCAGCGCTGTGGCTAGCTGTACGTGACGGCACGAAGCACAGCGATACATTCCAGCTTGTGGCTAAGCGCAGTAAATCGGCAACACCATGCCAGGCTATGAGCACAACACTGTAATACAGTCAGACCTGGATATATCAAGCTCGAAGGGGATCTCAAAATAGATTGATACATATCCATAGTTCGATATGCAGAAATCGGCTTGACATCTCTTGCGATCATGGCAAATGATATGGTATTTACTCGCATAATGAACCACAAAGCACACCGCCGACTTGCAATAAATATTGTTGCTAAAAAAAAAATCACTCTAAAGTATCTTCCATCTCTCTTATAGTCTCTTTGGGCCATATCCTTTTTTTTTTTTTTTTGTTATCAGATTTTCCTTTTTATTTACTTCTTGTGGAAGTACCCTTAGCATGAGTAGATGTGTTTCTGACCTAATGAGCCAAATAAATGCATGATAGTGATCAGAAGTGTGTAAAGAGTGTCCAATAATTAAGAAAAAATATAATTAGGGTGTAAAAGAGAAAAAGTTCCGAGAGCACTGCAGAATCTGCACTGGAGGAATGCGAAAGCCTGAGAGTTGCTGTGTTGTCTAAGATATGTGTCAGCTAGATTTCGTGAGTGACAGATACTGCGCCTTTCCTCTCCTGCAAACCAGTCATAGAACGCCGGTGAACTGTGATGCATTCGATGGAACGCTGGTTGTGTTCGACAAGGGGCACTCAGTGCACCATGTCCAGCAGCAACGCTCAGGCTTTCGCATTTCTCCACTGCAGATTCTGCAGCTCTCACGGAATTTTCTTTCCTTCTCTTTTACTCACTGCATTTTTACTCTTGCTTTTTAAACTGACCTTGCTGCCTTCTTTCCATGTTTGTAACCAGGTTTACACTTTTTTCCCCTACGCACTGGATGCCCTTCCTCACGGCTTCGAGGTGTATGTAAAATTAGCTTTTCCATAGTGCTACTGAGCCTGGTGGTAAAGCTGTAAAAAAAAAAAAAAAAAAAGGAAGACATTTGGTGTTAGTATTACCAGAGTCCTTCAAAGTCCAGGACTCTGGTATTACTTTCTTTTTCTTTTTAACAAATATTTGCCTCGCAAGAATTTGTGGTTCTACTGTATTCCTGGAGGGCACTACATTTCATGGAAAATAGCCAGTTCATGGGCCACCGGGCCTGTCAGGGTGTTCAGTGGTTCTGCTGTCAGTGGGTGACTGGGCTGCACCAATTCAGGTGGTGTTGGATGGCCAGAAGGCGACCCAAAAGGAGCTGGACACGGTGAATGTGCTGCGGGCCCTGCGCGTCGCCAAGGACAGGCGCTCCACCATTGAACCGTCTGCACGGGTGAGTAGCATTAGCCTTGCGCATGATTTTGTTTTCTCAGGCATTCCGCCTTCTGACTTTGCCGATCGGCTCATTGTACATTTTTTTTAAAGAAAAATTTGCCACAAATGCATATTGCAGAACCTAATCTAGAAGTTAGCACGCATTGAGGAGAGGTGGTGCAAAAGGTGTGCAACCTGCTAATCGTGGCTATAAGAAATGATGAAGTACAACTTGCGTGAAGATTGAGGACACAAGTTCAAGGTAAGAAATGGCAGACATAAGAGTCAGTTGAGTATGTATCTAAAAACATTAATAACATCAAGTCTCATAGCACGGTGGCACCTGCCTCGTATTTCAAGGGGACACTCTTGATATCCATTTATGAATTTATTTAAAATATTATGTAGTGTAAAGACTAGACTGATAAAAGAATGGTGAGCAGATTATGTTTAGTGCCCCTTCGTAAGGCTGTAAGTGAAGCTGCATTGAGGGATATGGATTACCTAGTTATCCTTTGAGGCACGCAGTGTACAGAGCAAAATATTGTGATAAGAAAGGTGGGTAGCAAAGTGTTCAGGTATAGTATTTGTAAAGTAAAAATGCAAACATGTGATCGGGCAAAATGGTTAGAAGGCTTGCGACAGACCGTGCAGGCAAGAACAAGGAAAAGAAGTTGTCAGGAGCCTAAAAAAAGGTCTGATGGAACAGAGGCAGCTAAGTTAATCCAGAAAAATGGGAAGAAACAAATCATTTTGTTCCCGGAGAATACAGAAAATACTCGGAGAATATGCTGTGAGAATACAGAGTGCATAAGAGCAAAGTCTCGTAGGAAACTTGTCATAATAAGAACCAGGCAGTACAGAAGTATGTATGAAAAGGAAGATACGCATGTGGCATATGGGAGCAGTGTAGGGAACATTAACCATGTGGCGGTAGACTGTAAAGATTGTATGCTCCTACATGTTAAGGAGGCAAGTATGAGCCTATCAGTATCGTTCGGCTGGAAGGGTAGTGAAAGCAAAAGTAACACCTCAGCTGTGAAGACAAGCAAGAGAAGCAGTTCTGGAATTCAGCAGTTTTAATGCGGCAGCATTAGAGCATACGTTTATTGAAAGGCCTGGGGTCGTTGCAGTGTAATTCTCTGCTTAATCAGCACAGTAATGACGTCGCAGGTCGTGACGTAATCCATCACTGCAAAGTGTCCCCTGAAAAAGGAAAACACTCTTTTGCAAAAAGAAGTGGTCAAGTGGGAATCGAGCCACAGTCCTTTTTGGTTTCGCACGTGGGCCTTGACTTTGCTCCTCACTTCTGTCTGTCTGTCTGTCTGTGTGTGTGTGTGTGGTGCTTTGATAGGAGAGGATCGCTACTAGTCAGGCTGACTTGCACCACACGGCACAGTGACGTGCCGTGAGCAGCGCTCTTTGATGGCGCATTTCCATGCATGGGCTTTTGAAGTGTGCTGGCAGTTGCTTCTGTGAGGAAAAGTGCGCTCATATGTGCTTGTGCATGATGCTGGCATTTGCAGATGTCATGATGTTTCATTGCTAGTAGTTCAGATGAAATAGAAACTCATACTTTCTGAATGGTTAAATGGTTCAAATGGCTAAAGCGCGGTGTGAATTGAATAGCAAGTGCTGTTCAACAACTACTTAAAATTTCTATTAGCACACCCTCTGCTTAAAATGTGCTGATTTGTTTATTTGACAAGTTTTGGGATAGGAATAAGTCAAAAGTTGCTCGACTTTAGACCCTGAAGCCAGTCTGGAGTCACAGTGAGGAAAAATTGGGTCGCTACAAAGACTGCATAATTTCTAATCTGAAATGTTTTAAACTGTTTATGTAGTGCAGTTCTGATATTCTCCTAAGCGAAATTTGAAAAGCTTCTTATTTTTTCTCCTATTGATCAATAATTCGTGCCTGAAGGGGACATCTGATTACATCAAAATATCAAGAATTAAGGCCACGTTGGCCCTTTCACTTTTATAGTGGTTTTCTTCACTGTACCCAACGTTGAGCTTGCTGTAAAGCATTTGATAGACTTGGAAACAGCTGTTGCCTTACAGTTTCCCATCAAGCTTTAGAGACTAGCTAGTAGCCGATTTCTTGCTGAATGACTTTGCTACAGTCAAACCCGGTTATAACGAACTGCATAGTTCAACGCAATTTGTTTGCTATATAAAGTATTTCGCTATAACCGAACCCGTTTATAACGAACTTCAGTACCAAATTCGTTATACACGATGTCCAGAACAGCGCAGCGAAAACGCACTAACTAAAGAAAAACCGTGCCGCTCACCATAAATATACAAAAGAAATTTATTGCAGATAAATGCTCACTTATTTGCAGTAGGCAGTGATCTTCGCCTGAACACTGAACACTCCATCAGCGAGAATCGCACTTTGCACACGCGACATCATTTCCACAAACTCCGGTCCGCTTCCCTGTATTCCGGAGCAGTATCGGCGTGGCAGATCGGTAGCTGCGAGGGCTTCGTGCAACGTTGGGCGAGGGCGATCGTCTTTCGGCGGCGGCTCCTCGGTCTCCTCATTCGCACCAGATGCCAGCATGTCGGCAACAATTTCCGAGTCCAACGGGCTCGCTGTCACGGCTACATTGTCGTCAACAGTGAGAAAATCCTCCAGGGCAACTTCTTCGGGCACAGCGTCCGGAACATCAGCGAGTTCTTCCCACAGCGTGGCAACATCGCTGTCATCTTGCACAGTGCACGCTTCACTAGCAGCTTCTGCATCCTCTCGACATAGTCCAGCATGGTGGAAGCAGTTGCGGATTGTGGATTGTGTCAGCAGCAACGTAGGCACGTCCGGAATCGTGAGGATAGCAGCAGCACGACTTGCAAACGCAAACAAAGAAAGCTCCGAGGATGCCGGAAAGTGCGCTACTGACGCGTTTGTTGTTCGGAGGCTGCCTTCCCTTCGAAGATTCTCCCCTTCCCTTCGTCCAAACTTGAAACCAGTTCTGGCCGGTGTTTCTTCTTTCTCGAAGCGCAATAGGTCCAGAGCTGCTCGCACGTCTTTTGATCACATGGTAGGCAGCTGCAGAATAGGAACGCTGCAAAGAGAGGCTGGCCGATGGCGCGGATTTTAAAGGCTACTCACGCTACTCCGGGCGACGGCCGCGCATGCGTACAGGAGGGTCCCTCGTGGAAGCTGCTGTAGAGAGCCCCTCCTGCGTTTTACGGAAGTGCGGCACGGGCCGAGGCCATCTGGAGACAACGCGGAATCGGCGCAGAAACACCCTAGCGGGCGCGTGACGTTGTATGCGCTGTGTGAGACCTTGGGGAACGGAGCCGTCGCCAATCCCCCTCCCATTGACAGCGGCATGTGCTAGAAGTATTGCGGTCCGGCAGCATGGGCTGTCCGGAGAGTACTTGGAGCCGGCACAAAGGCCCGCCCGTTGGCGGGCGTTTGGTGACCGATCACGCGCGCTGAGTTCGCTATATCCAATGTGTAGTTCGTTATAAAAAATGCATTTTATATGCATAATGCTAGCGGAAATTCGAGTGTTCGATATAAAACATAATTTGCTCTATCCGAGTTCGTTATATTCGGGTTTGACTGTATAAAGGAAGCAGTTTTAAGCAAACGTTTTGGGTCCATTCGATGATTGGAATGTTCCTTTTGGCTCCTTGAAGCTCAAAGTTTTAGGTTTTACTGCATCATCATATTGTCAGGCCAAAAGGTGCAAAAGGAGTGGGTTATGAATATGACTCAAAATGCAGAGCTTACCCTGGTCCACTAAAATATGCAGAGACAGAAATAAGGCAGGCACAGATGCGCAGATGTACATCCGTACCTGTCAACCATCCCAATTTGCCCGAAAGGCTTCAGATTTTTTATTGCACTTTCTGATTGTACGACCACTGCCCTGTATCTCCTGATAAGTTGCCTCTGCCTGAGCAATAATGGCTTTCGTGAAACCAGCACTGCGGAATCTGTAGCTGGTTCTTAATCGACAGTATCACCATTAACGTCCACACTACCACTATCGGCATCAGCTAAGCAGCCGGTAAAAGTCAAATTAAGCCAAAGTAGATGTGGCTCAGATGTGGGTCAAATTCTAAAGTTAAAGCTCAGCTACTTTGGTCATCTGATGAGAAGAGAGGAGTCGCTGGAGAAAGATTTGATGTTGGGAAAGGTTGAGGGTCGCCGGAGAAGGGGTAGGCAGCGAACGCTATGGTTAGATGGCACCCTCAAGGCACTGCAGATGAAGTTATGTGATGTTAGGAAAATAGTGAGAGACCGGAAAGCGTGGCGTGACATGGTCAATAGGGTCACGAAGAGTTGGACACGACTGAACGACTGAACTGACTGACTGAGATGTGGCTCATTGTGCTTCATGTTAGTCGTTGCAGCCTCTTGTGTGTGTTTAGGGCTAGGCAGCCTGTGTGCCGTGCACTTTGCAAAGTTAGAATTCTCATATGCAAAGTCGTGACGCTATCAGAGCTCGAGATGAGATATTTGCAGAAGTTCTTATAGTTTTATCATGCTGAATTTTCGTGCTTTTCAACATTGAGCAAAGGGGAACATTTTGCACGATTCAGATGCGTTGTGAGCGTGTCTCACGGCCGCAAATGTGATTTAACACTAAAACTACAACTTCATCACTTCAAAACTACAACTTCCACACATCAGTGTGCCAGAGAGCCTTCCAATATCTGCTCCTGGTGAAGGGTCATCAGTCTGGACCATGCCTTGTTAGCTTCAAAAATTTAAGTAATTTGCAGTGCTCAAAGTCTGTTACTGCAAGATCTATGCAAAAGGACTCATTGGACACGCCCCCCCTCCCCCTGAATGGTACGAATAAAAACAACCTCCCTATTTTTGATCTCGCTGGGTTGGCAGGTATGCAGATAAATGCTCCTTTTCTGTTTATTGTATTTTTCTCTTAAAAATCGGACTACCCGCTTACAATTTTGGAAAAACTGTCTGCACATCCATATGTTTGTTTCAGTCCTGCCTCTTTCTGTATTTTAACGAGCGAATGTGTACTAACTTGTCCGACTATCTGACGTAAACATGGATGGCTGTGTTTGCTGTAATGGAAGTTTAAGGGGAACACCAAATCTGCCTAGGCGCTATGTGAGCTGTCAGTGTATCTAAACAAATAAGCATGCAAACATAACATGGAAGCTCTGGAGCAGGTGTGCTGTTACTGTGCCTATGGTATGTTGAAGTGAGTTCGGGCATCATGGCATGCCTTCAGGGAGCTTGTTCTCTAATGGTCATAGGGCACCGTCAAGGAAACGAAAGGGTAAGCACTGGCTCTAGGCTGGTTTGGTTTGGTTTATGGGGTTTAACGTCCCAAAGCACTCAGGCTATGAAAGATGCTGTAGGGGAGGGCTCTGGAAATTTTCTACCACCGGGTATTCTGTAATGTTTAGTAGAACTTGTGTATGTGTGTATGTGATCGACAATGCAGTGCTAGAAGTCATCAGATTCATTAATGTGCTCCGACATTGCACAGCACACAGGCGCTTTGCTTTTTGCCTTCATCGAAAAGCGGCCTCTGCAGTTGGGGTTTAATACTGCGTCCTTGGGCACAGCAGTCAAGCGGCCTAACCACTGCACCCCCACAGCGGGGCGGCTGTAGATGTTAATCATGGGCATGAATCTAAGGCAGGCCCACTGAGCCTACAAAATTGATTATAGCTATGTAATGTAACAAAAGCAATGAACAATGCTCAGAGCTGCTCCAGCTTAGTCTAGGTAAATAATGGAGCCATGTTGTCAAGGCGTCACGTAGGGCACCCAGCTGTAAAGCACATTCCTGCCAGTCACCAGCTTCTGCATTGAGCCTACGTGTTGGAACGCTGCAGGTGGCTGTGCAAAGCTCATGGGCATTCCACGCAGATACCATTGCTGTTGCTCAGAGTAGCCGCTCGGCATCCGACGCATTTGTCATCGGTGCGCAATTTGTGGCTATGTTATGGTGCATGTTGGCGCCCTTTTTGCGGCATGCATGGCTCATGTGCGCACCATCCTGTTCAGTCAGTCACTGACTAGCCAGCAACATGAATACGAGTTCGAATGTAAACCTGGGCATGTTCATGTAATTGAAAGTGCGAAGAACACTGATGAATAGCTTATGCATGTCGTATCACAAAATCATGTGCCAGTAACCTGAGTCAGGCTTTCTCCACGCTCACAGAATTGCAAATTTACTCAACACCTCGTATGTGAGGTGAAAACAAATAGAGAACGTTTTTATTATTGTTGTTGCCATTTTTCAGCTGCATGCTTCAAGTTTTAACTGCTTCTTTGCCGGCTTTCTTGCTGCAATGAACTGTTGTCAGCAGGCTCCTTCCTGTGTGAAAATGTCTTGTTCATGTTTTTCAAGCTTCGAAAAGCATGACCATATGAAGATATGCTTGGAAGTGAATGGTGGTAAGGTTCAAACTGTCAAATTGCGCTTTGATGCCTCGTTCAGTACCCTTGTCCATGAAAATGTAAATTAGACCATGCAGTGACATTTGCTAATCTCTATTATTGTTTGCTTAGTACCAATTAAGGAATAAAGTGCTGATACTAGTCTCATACTTTTGTTGAGCAGAACTGTGGACAGTCTAATGCAGTAATAGGCTGTGTGCCGTCCCTAATTTTTTGCAAGTTTGGGATTAATGCTGTGCAGACTTCAAGGAAACCAAGGGACTTGGTAGGGCAGAAGAGAACAGCACAAAAAAACACCAACGCAGGAATGGAGCTTTGTGATTCTTTGCCCTGGTCTTCTTGTTTTTGCACTTCCAGTCGCGAACTAACTATGGTTAGAGAGTCTGACCGAAATTTTTATTAATGGAGTCACAATTGTGACATATACGGGGAACATATTTTCGTGTGCAGATTCCATATTTAATTTCATGCGGTACATAAAGTCTTATACACTTGTGTAACATGACATGTAATGTCTTTACTGGGAGATTTTAAGGATTTTTGACAAAATGCATGCGGTGCATCACGGAATGCTGTGGTAAGAATAGTTATCCTGAGTTATGGGCATTGAAGCTCCTACTGCGAAAGTGGGAATGCTTTCTAAAATATCTACTTAAATATCTTATGAATCACGATTACATAAAGGTATATATGTTACCTTCTTCATTAATGGCTATTATCAGTGTAAGGTACTCTTCTCCCCTTTAAGAAAATGTAAAAAGGCATCAAAAGCTTCCCGTTAACTAGAAAAAGGGTAAACTTGTGCTAGTTCTAGATAACTGGTTTACAGGCTATCTCCAATAGCAGTTATCTCCCGGACATTTATTTTCGTAGTGGTGCAGATGCATCCCAAGTGGCTGCTGACGATGTGCTAGTTGCAACTTGTTGAGATTTTCGTTGACTTGTAGTGCTTGTAAATTCACAACAGTCCACCTCTACAGAATCCTCAGTGATTGTGCATTCTAGAGGAAGAAATGCATCATAGCATCCGCAAAATTGTGTCAGCAGCTAATTTTTCAACCTTTCCTGTTTATGTGGCTAATGGGTATTTCGTGATGCATATTGATGGGCTATTGATGCCGGCATTGATAAACATATATTGATTCACTGTCACGAAGCTGGCAAATTCATTCAGAAGAAACGAACTGTGGCAGTTGTTTCCCATATGTGCGAGTATTTTTGTCTGTTTCTTTTCATGGGTGCTTCAGCTATGCTTGGTTGTGTTAGGGTGGCCTACCTTTTGAAGGTGCTTTGGTGCTTTTTGTGCTTTGGTGAGCAACTGCTTAGTGTGCATAAATCCTTTGATGGTGTGCAAAGACTTCCGCTGACCTCCTTGACAAGCCGTGTGTCTGATTTGGCCATGTTGCTTCTCTTCCTGCTTGCCTCCCCCTCGTTGCCAAGGGTTGCGTCGGCGGCACTGCTCAACCCCCAGGCCAAGGTACTCTCCCACCTGCATTCGCTGGGGTCAGTCCAGCTGATGCTGTGACATGGGGGGGCTTTCCCTGTCTCCCCTTTGGCCTTGAAAGGAAAGCTGTGAGTGAAAGAGACACAACCCACTCTGTCGCATTGGCCTGCAGTAGGAGAGATGTACATGCATCTCTCTTCCACCAGACTACACACTAGCAGCCGAGAGTAGGGTGCAGGCAAGATGGCAAGTGCTATTCCGATTGTAAGTTGTGCAGCACGGGCTGCTTTTGTGTTTGTCCGGTCAGTTGCGCACGTTCCGATGGTGCTCTAATACAAGGATTTATGTGATTCTGTTGACGCCTTGAAAATTTCCAAAGCCTTCTTGGTCATAATTTTGCATCCACACTTTACCTGTCCAATTCTTGAGGTCAAAAAGTGCAATTTGAGAAGGGCACCATATAGTTAGTGCTTCTGATGGGGAAAACTGCATCTGTTACGTTCAGTCCATACTGTGGTGAGTCCCTCTGTTCAGGAATGGTTACCACTACTAGGAGAAAGGATGAGCAGGTCAACTCTCTGGTTTGTCAGCAAGCTTTTCATTGGGCAGCCCCCTCTTGGCACAGTTTTGATATGGAGAAGCGGGACTCCCAGGCTGCAGCAGATTTCAGCTATTTGCATACAAATTGCTTCTTTGAGCACAACAAGCATTATGCTCAAGATATGGTTGTACAAAGCTCACACCGTTTTGGCAGTTGTAATTGGGAGCCCGAAGAAAGGGGAGATACAAGTTGACTTCGAGGGCTGAGGCATTGGTTGTGCCAGGTATACATGCAACACATAATTGCAACAATTTTTGACTAGAGTAAAGCAGGGAGGGAGTGGTAAATTTTAGAAGTGTTCTGCATGGCATCAGCCGTGCTTTAATCTTGCCTCGGCACATCATCAGTGGTACTCCGTAGAGAAATGCGCGAGACAAGCTCTCTACAGAAATTTGCTCTTGGCTAGGCTGTTCGCAGCGAGGCAGCAGGGGTGGATGAAACAGAGGGACTAGCATGTAGCAAAAGCTTCACCCAGATAGCTGAGCATCTCGGTAACTGCAAATCAGCTGAATGGAATGAATTTTTAAAGAGCTAAGTGCATTCAAGCTAAGAGCTGAGTCAATTATATGATTTTAAGGAAAGATGGCAAGCTGTAAGCTTGTCACGTGTGCAACAGACTTCCATGTTGTATGGGAGTGGCAGCTTAAATCTTAATGTGCTAAGTGGTCCAGTCCCTAAGCACGGCATAGGAGGTGCGAGAAAGCGGCATTTATTTCATCATTTTGATTTAATGTAACCTGCCAAAGCAGCTCGGGCTATGAAAGATGCCGTAGCAGAGGTCTGCGGATAACTTTGAGCACCC
Source organism: Amblyomma maculatum (assembly GCF_055883805.1). Classification (NCBI taxonomy): domain Eukaryota; kingdom Metazoa; phylum Arthropoda; class Arachnida; order Ixodida; family Ixodidae; genus Amblyomma; species Amblyomma maculatum. The sequence continues at coordinate 96,731,033 of NC_139352.1, forward strand.
AGTTTTTTTTAATATACACTGAAATCGCACAGTACGACGGGTGCCCTGCCTTTCACCTCGACCAAACAGCAGCCACCATGGCCAGGGTCGAACCCGGGTCACTTGGCTTGGTTAGTCGAGTGCTTTAACAATCAAGCGTCCGCAGAGGGCCAATAAGAGTGTTTTGACCTGATCTTTGTTCTGCATTTTGGTGCTGCACACGGCAACTGACCAAGGTAGTATAGTACTAGTTGCATGCTGGCAGGTGAAACTAACCATAAACGGGCTTTGAGAGGGTAACATTTTCTAGTGACAGCCTTTGTCTCTTGCTGTGCACATTAACCCCCTCCCCCCCCCCCCCCCCCCCTCTTGTTTCGTTCTTTCCATTCTACCTTTGAGGCACACAACACTTAACATACGGTTAGGAGGCTCATAGCTGCCCTCTACAAGAGACACCATGATGGGCTTACTGGTTAGCATGGCCTAACTTTGCCTTGAAGTTGTCACTAAACCATGTATGACTGGTACATAGAAGAGGGCCCCCTGCATTGCAGCACTCTCTCTCCCAACAAGGGGCTCCTGTGAGGGGAAGGCTTGCGCCACTTCAGCAGCACGCGTAGCAAAGGCAGGACCATCAAGTGGGTGTGACATGAGTTAGCTCTTGACACATAGCAGTTATTTAGTCTGTGCCCCAGTGCAAACAGAGCAGGGGATTTCGAAGTGCCCCCTTGTATCGTGTGCATGACTATCAAAGGCTGTTGCAGCCTGAGGGTTTCTTAGGAGAGTTTCTATTCCAAGAGGTCCCTTCAGGGGGTAGACTGCTGCTTGCCGGCTACAATAATTGTTGTTCAAGGGGTGTCTATGATTGACACATTAAAGACTCTCAGAAAGCACATGATGTGCTTTGAACAACTTTTTGCCATCCAGCGGATTATGTGCTCTTGGTCACCTGCTTGAGAGAGTGGCATACACAAAGAGGGGCATGCCCCAGTTGCATTCATGCTAGTGGGAAGCAGCTGCTTGGGTTCATGCAGCTGGAGGCAAGTGGAACACCTCAATTAACCACAGCTAATCACTTTGCCGCTCCACAGACACAAGCCCTCTATACATGGATACGACACCATCGGGTTGAGTCAGTGTCAAATAAGTGAGGCCACCCTTACTCGACCCACTCAGTGTCTACACGAACTCTCTTCTAGCGAGTAAGTACAGCAGTGGTGCCCAGCATTCAGATTCGCAGTTAGTTGTGCAAGCTTTCTGCTCATGTTTGATTTCGTTGTCTTTTAGCAGCTTCTATTTTTGCTTTTATTGTTGATGAAAGCTGGAAGTTTTTTGATCCCAAGAGTTCCCCACAACTCAACTCCCTGACTGGACAGCGTTTACATGCTTTTAGACAAGTGGTTGAAGCGAATTAACTTGACCCGCTCCGCCACCTACTTTACTTGACCCATCTGCGTATACATGAACACCACAACTGGTTCTTTTGCTCGACAGGCTTACTCCACTTGACTCTGTCAGGTTTGTGTATAAAGGGCTACACATAAGAGGAGAGCATTCACATGAAACCTGGCACCCGTGAAGCAGCAGTGCATCCATTCTTGGGCATGGGAAGTCAAAGACATTCCCATTTCTTGTTGGCAGCAGCATTGACTGCTGGCTTCTTTGCTCATTAGCAACATGGGCAAACTTCATTCCCATCTGTGGCCAGGGACGTGTGAACACGGTTATCAGAGAACTTACTAGTTCCAAGCCCACGGTTGCGGTCTGCTGCTTGCCCTTGAGTTCTCTGCTTTGAACTGGTTTTGTGACCTGCCACTTCCAGTTGAGCAGTGTGGACGTTTGACAAGATGGCAAGGTGGATGCTGTGCTTACCTATTGGACCGAAGACATAGGGTTGCAGAATCTTGAGCCTGGTTCCCAGACTGACCTTGTTCCATTTCTCTAGGCACATGAAATATTTGTGTTTCAGTTTTTTTTTTTCTTTTGTACATAACATGGCAGCCTTTGTCAAAGCAAGCATCACTACACAGTTGCCTTTGTTCACTCTCTGTGCATTGTGCTAACACAGCCAATGCTGCATCAGTCATTCATTGTCTCATTTGGCCTGCACCATAACACTTCATTAACTTTATTAAGCGTTTTCAAAAACCAGCTTGTGGTTGTGTTTGTAAACTGACTTCTCACTGTGTGAATTCCTGCAGGATGCCTGCTGGAATTGTCAGTGGTCTCTATAGTCACATTGACTTCCTCCCTTTTGCCATATGTAGCTGGGCTGACAATTCCGGTGCCTTATTTTTTATCTTACCTTGGGGATTCAGAGTAGTTAGCCTCAGTGGAACCTCGGTGACTCAAAAAGTGCCAAGGTATATCCTACGCTTCTAGGGTTCAATTCCTCCCTTCCTGATGTTGTGGGGTTACCTTTGAATGGTGTGCTGTTAAATAGTGGCACTTGACCCACATACCATGGCCAGAGCAAGCTGAGGGACACAGCCAGCATTCACTGCGTGCTTGTGTTCTGGCTCTGAAGGAAGGAAGGCGCAGGTAGGAAGGTGCACAGGTGCATATTGCACAGAAAGCTGCTTTATACAACACTGCACTAATGTACCCCATACCTCAGTATGAACCCATAGCCCTGTTGCTGCACCCGAGAGCAGTGTTGCAGGGTTCAGGAAAGATCTACTCACATTCGCAGCGAAGCGAAGGGCGTTCGCATATCGCACGACCAACCAAAGTGTTAATGCGTGTGCGACACATCACGAAGTGAGGTGAGGGATGTGCGGAGCACATTATGGTAACAGAGGTCGCACGTCAACGGCTTATTGCATGTCGCCGCAGGCACTGGTTTATGGTGACTGAGAAGGTGAAGGAGAGGCTGAGGTTGGGGCATGCGTGGACTTCAGTGCTTGAGCAACACCAGAAAGCACTCTGAGGAACCCACTCTGAGAAGCTGTGACTTGCATTGAAGAAGAATGTAGTGCGCTGTCAGAACGGGGAAAAGGGCTTACCGTACACTGACACCAAAGCTTCCATTTGCCTTCTCTTGTGCCATGTTCCTTCTGTCTGTGTCCCTGTTAAGTGAAGTGGATTAAATGTAATAGTAATCGTAAGTTTACGAAGCTGATGCCTCGTGTGCCATGTTGGGATGGATATAGGAAGCCGGTGACAACTAGCCTTTCAAAATGCCTTAAAATGGCATGGGAGGCCTGCTCTGTTCAGAGTGGTAGGACGTCTAATTATCTGGGGTGCACGTCTTCATTCCCTCCAGGTACCGCTGGCACGGAGCTGATGGCTGGCACCACGGCCGAGCCGCCGGCCGACCAGTTCCGAGAGCGGGTGGCTGCTTTGCGCAGTCTCGGTGGCAACGACTGGCTGTGCCTGCTCAACCGCATGCACCGGCACCAGGTGGGTGCTATTGCATGTTCAGTCATCGGCCATGTTTAACCAGGGCACATTAACCCTTGCGCAATGCAATTTTTCCTCTCACACTGAAGCACCCTGCTCTCTGCTGTGCCTCTGAAACCACTGCATGGCTGTCAGAACATGAGAGATTAAGCAGCCGTCTTCTCTGGCGTCTGATTCGTGGGCAAATGTGTCAATCCATCCCAGTTCACCTCAAGAGCATGCAGTGCAACTTGGGAAAACAGTGTGCGGTTGAGTTACAAGCCTGTGAAGCAAGTGGCGTGCGTGGGAAGGCCTTTTGCTCTACTCGAGGCCGAGGAAGTACCTATATTGTTAGCGACCAAGATATCCAAGCGTTACCAACATGGATCCCTGCTGTCGGCATTGCAAAAGTGCACTGAAATTTTTCATTTGTGAAACTAGTAAGCAAGGGGGTAGAGGAGCATCAAAAATATAAATTTTTGAGGATCGTTGAGCAATTCTGTATTGGATGTAGAAGTGGGAACTGAAGTGCTAGGAAATTTCAGCCTGCAACTACTCCACTACTGAAGACATCATGTAAGTTGGTCATATCCTTATATTGTTACGAGATAGAGTTAACAGCAAAGTGGTGACAACAGTAGTGCATTTATAATGATATTGGCTGGTTCTGAACTACTGTCCATTGCAAATTCTAGTTGGAGGAGGCTACAGGCCTATCGACAACCAGGGCAGCACGAGAGTACAGTGAAAGCTCGTTAATGGAAACCTTTAGAATTTCCGGATAATTAGAGCTACATTACTTGGTCCGGCCAAGCTCCATAGAGATCTGTGTACAAAAAGGCCCGTTAATTCGAATGTGAGTTGGTTCCGCAACGAATAATTTGAACTACAAGCCACCACGTAAGGGCAGCTTGGCGCTCATCACGTGGCTAAAAAAAAAACAGCAAAAAAACAAAAGAACCTCGTCAAAAGAGCGGCATAGATAGAGGCTGCGCATGTCCAAAACGGGGGCAGAAGGTAAAACCAGGTAAAAGCATGGAAGAGCGAGTGAAGCCTAAATGGCGACATGACAAGCGCGGTGACACCAGAGGGTAGCTAGGGGTTGGCGGCCGCGGCTGCCTGCTCTCTCTTCTGCGCAACCTCCGAAACTAAATACTCGTTAATCGAGCCCTGTTAATTCGGAAATACGGATAAGCACTATCTGCACGGTCTCAGCCAACGCACATGAAAGGCTATGGCCTTCGGACGAGCGCTACAGATTACGTGGGATTTTTTTTTCTTGCTAGAGTCGTTCATTCTTCCACCCATTGGTCATCAACCAGAGCACGCGGTTAGCTGCGATCATGATGCCGGCTTTTAGCATAGTTTGCTTCAAACGGCGTTGACGGCGCCCGCTCCAATCGCTCATGGCATGATAAAGCAAACGCACAGAAAATGAGGCTTGCACATCCGAGCAAGGGTTGGCACTCTACCAAGATCACTCTCCCCCCTCCCCCCTGCTAGAGCCAACGTGAAAAGGTAAACACATCGCGTGATGTTATTGCTGCGCAGCATCTTGCCGCACTGCCAAGAAATGCGTTGTGGACAATGACTGCGCACAATGGAGGGACATGCTAAGGACTGACGCATTCTTTTTTTTAATTCTTAGGCAAAAATTGGGGGTGAGTGGGTTCATTACCGGAGTAAACACCATAAATTTACTGCAGTGGAAGTGGTTCTTGTCAGCTTTTTTAGGTCATTCGATAATTAGAACATCTGATAATTCGAATTTTTCCTCTGTCCTATGAAGTTCGAATTAACGAGCTTTTACTGTAGTGCGTTTCATTGCCCAGAATGGGCGGCGCCATTACCGAAAGCTCGGCTCTTGTGCAAGCATGTGTCGTTGTGCTGCAGTCACAGCAGGCAGGCTTTGTTTACTTTCCTAGTAATATTTAGGAGTTTTGAAACTGTTCGTTGTGGCTGCAACGCTTAGCAACGATCAGGCAGCGAGGGTACAGTGCACTTTGCTTGCATGTGCACAGGTTGCACTATTGCGGGGAGGTTGGCAATCGTGCAGGGATGTTTTGTCTTGGCTCGAATGAAGCAGGCAGCCTTTGTGGCAACATGGTCTTTTTCTCTGCTACAAATACAAACCACACCGAGCCAAGGAGCATTCATACACCGCTGCTTGGTGGCAAAAATGTTTAGCTCTGGAGAGAGCAAAAATATAAGAAACTCTCTACTGCAAATAAATTTGCTGTCAATTGGTTGATCGACTTAGCTGGGCTGTGCTTGGCAGGTCACAGATCAGGGGCTGCTGGTGGATACATGCACTTCTCGAAAGCCCTTCAATGCCACTGATGGGACTGCAGTGCTTGAAAAAGGTCTAGTACATAATGTTGTACTACCTATTGTGTTACTGCATCAGTGAGAGCTGTCTTTTCTGCAGCATGTGTGCATGCATGAACAACCTCATATCTTGCATATGTGGCGAGACGAGCTCAGAAAACTCTGTTTAGGTGTGAAGATTTATTTCGATGGATGTCGAAATTAAAGATGCATGTTAAGGTGTGTTGAGGTGCATGTTGAAGCAGCACGCAAAGAAGTAAAGACCAAGTGGACCTGACCGTGAAGAAATTGTGTGCATTGTGTGAAGCAGATGTACATAGTGACGACAGTGAGTTTCTCTTGCATATAGAGCGTGAAATGGTATTTATTAATCCTCTGTAAATACTGGTTTTAAGCATACAGTAACTCTTTCTGAATATAATTTAAAATCAAACATTTCATTTTTTTTTTTTTGCATAAAAAATCTGGTCGGAACGATAAACATTTCCAAAACTATGCATTTTTTTAACTCTCAAGGCCCTCGCACACAAAGGGCGTATTGAAGTCTTTTCGCACTCGTTGAAGTTGTCCCAAGTCTCTGCAGAAATGGCTATTGGCAATTGAACAAGACAATGTACACATGGGGCCAACATTTTTGTAGGACGTAGGACCTGTTTGTGGGACCTCTAGCTGCTAGCTTGAATCGCATTTGCACTGTTTCGTGGTTGGTGCCTTAAGCGGAGACTTCGCTAACATTTTCTAGGAGTATGTGCACCACTCGTGCATGGTCAGTGTTACCTTACATTAGGCATTGTTAGTGGACACCCATACACATGCCTCATGCTATCTCCCTTTCCTGCTCGCTCCCTCGTGCTGGGCATCTTGTGGAGAACAGTGGCTGCGGCATTCTACTGAGCTCCTCCCTTGGAAGTCAAAGGAGACCACAGTTGACACGCACCGCCATGCTGATTCCAGCTTGACTAACACTGATGGAGACTAGAGCACTGCATGGGCCTCAGACTGAGGCCCTAGCCCGAAGCACGCACCTTCAAGCACGGGCCTGGCCTGGGCCTGCTAAATTATCGCTCTGCTAAGCTCAGCATGGCCAGCAAAACTCAGTGAAACAGAGCAACCCAAGAGGTAAATTGTTTCAAGCTAGAAAGTAGACTCAACTACACAAATAAAGAACTGCCTGACAAAGAAGCTTAAATCTAAGCACTGCTTGAATGAATTTTGCAGCAAAAGCTACGCTGCGGTAGGTCTTCAAGCCGTCTGCGTAGTACCGTGGAAGATGAAGAAGGAAAAGAAGAACAAAAAGACTAAAAAGAAAAAGAAAATTAAGAACGAAAAGAAGAAGAGAAAGAAGTAAAAGAATAAGAAGTAAAAGAAGGAAAAGGAGAAGAAAAATAAAAAAACAGATAACATGGTAGTTGGTGAGGCGAACGACAACAGCGAGTTTCTGGGACAGAAGGTTCGTTCGAATGTTGTGATGGCGGGGTGCCCCTGAGTTCGACATAGAGACGATTTCATACCACTAGAAGTCTTCTGCACCCGAAGAAGAATGGTCAGTCACGGGAGGCAAGGGGTGTTCATACGGGAAGTGATTCCTCTATGGCATAAATAAAGCTGAAACCATGGAGTAAACTAGAATGTGCAGAAGCCATGTCTTTACTTTGAGACCAAACCTTAGCAGAGCCATGCAGATTGCTTTTGCGTAACTCCAGGTTTAACCACAGGCTAAACTACAGCTTTTTTTTTTTTTTTCCAGCTCAAAAGGAAGTGGTAATGAAGCATGTTCACCTGGTCGGCTTTTTGAATGATGATCCTGCAGGTGCACTGAGACAACACAGAGCTACTCAGAAGTTCTAAGGGCCAAATAAAAAGGGTTGCATACACGTGTAACAAGCTATACTTTTCATTTCCTCAAGACTTTTAATTGCATATTTTAAGGCCTGCGATGATGTCTGAATAATAATGTATATTCTTGCGATGAGTGCAATGACATTTTTGTTTACTGAACGCAATTTGTGGGCTGAATGCATGGCCGAACTGGCTGCCTTATTGTTAGTAGAAATGAAAAGCACAAAGGCTTGCGTTCTGTCGCCAGCACGCTTAACACGAACACTCGGGCATTCGGCCTCAACAAATATTAGCGTTGCCCACTGCTGGCTGATGGATTTGACATCTCACTAAGGTAGCTAAAAGGCACCCATTATCATCACTGGCCCCTAACCTATCATGCAGCATTGTCTCTGACCTAGTTGCAAGTGTTGAGCAGCTCTAATATCTGTCGAGGCCATGCGATCAGGCATGTGTTGGCAGCTGTACCATTACAAGCCAACCCATGCTATAAGGGGTGGCGCAGTGAAAGGCTTTGTACCATTTTGGCCACCTCGGGTTTTTTTTAATGTGCACTGACAGTGCACGGGTGCACGAAGGGGGCGGGGGGGGGGGGGGGGGGGGGTTCGCCTCACTCGAAATGCGGCCCATACCGAACTCTGGTACCCCAGCTCAGCAGTCAAGTGCCTCAACCAAAACATAAATAAATAACCGTGTCAGTGCAGTAAAGCTCCAAGCACACTTCATTGTACAATAATGAACCAAAAGCTGGACATTGGCCCTCTATGTGCAGGCACATAGAGGGCCCTCTCATACATAGAGGGTGCCTGCGGCTTCAAGCCTTAGCCTGGCCCGCAACTTTAGGCTCTGGCCCAGCCCGGTGAAGCAGCTGATGTCCCAGTCCAGACTAGCCCCTAGCGCAGACACCTGACTGGCAGAGATCGAGGCACCTGCTTCTACATGCATATGCTGACCAACTGTGGCATACGCTCGTATGCCTAGGAAGTGTTCTTGGAGTGGGGGCTTTGGTGAAACACGTGCCACAGTGCCATCCAGAAGGAGGCCTTGGTAAGCTGCAACCAAGCAAAGTGGGCATTCCGCAAACGTTATTTGCTTGAGTTGGGCAGTTTGAGATTTCGAAAACCAAACATCCGGAATCGGATTGAATAGAAATGTGTTTATATATTCAGCCAAATATGATTATTACATTTTCACACAGTTTTTATATCATGGCTGCCTCCCAAGCACTGGAGTGGCACTGAAAACTCTCCCCACTTTGACTGCCCTCTTTTGAGGTCTTCTGGTGCTGCCTCAAATTCTGAGGCAGCACTAGAAAAAAAAAATAAATAAACAATATGCAGTGTTTTTTTTTTCTTTCAATCATGTCTCATTGGTTTCCTGTATAGCTTTCAGACGAAGCCCCTCCCAGTCACCCTGTGGACAAAGTGGAGTCACCAGCTGCTGCTGCTGCTGGCTTTAGCGAAGCTGCCCTTCCTGACTGGCTCCTGCGTGTGGGCCTCCAACAGCCCAGCTTCCAGGACCAGCTGCAGGCTCAAGCCAAAGGCCATGCCCCCGAGTGGGTCGCCTGGTGCGTCTGCATCGAGGAGCAAGCCACCAGCATTGTCTGTGCCGTTGCCAATGATGCGGGGCTCAGTCTGCTCGAACTGGAGCACGCACTGGCCACTAACGGAGCAGTCGTTCCGCAGTTTGGCCGCTGCATTACCATTGCACCACGTGATATGGTCCAGCTGCTTAGGGGTCCACATCGGTGCTACCTGGAACTGCGGACAGGCTCTCCACGCAGCAGTACTTTCCTCTTATTGCCCGCATCGGCCGAAGACACGGACGGCCTAGCACGTCGGTTCACTGCTTCGTTTGGCCTCGAGTGTGAGGACAAGTTTGCACCACAGCATGTGGAGTGTGTGGCTGTGGGAGAGTTGTCTGCTGTGCGGTTCTGTGGTCGTGTCCTCTTGAATGACGTGGGTTTGGGCATCATCCACTACACACTTGTGGCCCGTAAGGAGATAATGATTGTGACAGAGAACGTGTTCAGCCCACTGCGGCCATTTGAAGTGATGCGGACGTGGGACGTTGCACTGCCCGTGGTGGATGTGCAGCTTCCAGAACACTGGCCGCCTGCAGTGGACTCTGTGGACGAGTTTAAGAAGTGTGGCTTTGGCGTGGCAATCAGCTTCGAAGGAGGAGAGCAGTTTGTGGCTAGGTTTCAGGCGAGGGATTCACGCAGCCAATTCCTAGAGGCCTTTCTAGCTGCGAGGAACTCTTGACAGTTCTCTACCGTCAAGGCATGCCAAGGTCGGACGTGTTGTTCACAATTGGTGCGCTGCAGTTTTTGTTCCTGGGTCAGGGTAGGATAGTGAATGGAAGTGGTGTCTTGCGCAGCAATACATGTGTGGACAGTGCTGTTGCGAGAAAATTTGTGACATGCTTTTGATGAGCTGCTGTGATGACTCCTTTGACAAGCCACAAAAGGAGACGCATTTAGTATTTGTGTTGTCGGTACCTGAAATGTGGAACTGCTTTTGATACCGAGCTCAATTTTTGATGAGCGCCATATTACGTAGTTTGTTCCAGAAGTGTACAGTGTTCCATCCAAGCACCTGCGCAGACTGTTGTTCTTTGTTATTACCTAGGTGAATATTTTTACATGAATCGCGAGTCACTGGACTGTGAAGACTGGTCACTGAAGCTGTGTGGATCAAGCAGCATGCATAAAGTTGCTCTGGAAGCATGAAAACTAGTTAGTCAGAGCAAGTTGTGCCACAAGTCAGCACAGCCAGACAACAGTTGTGTATTGGATAAGGCATGTTTGAACAGTAGTACATTAGTGTTGTCATGCCATTTGTTTTCGGTATAGACATTGCCGGTGGCACTTGAAAAGCTCATTAAAGGAGTTCATATTACTGAATGTTGTTTGGTTATTGTCATATAGCAGTGAAAAGCCAGTTATTATAATGATTCAGATAAATGTTCGCGATTTTTCGTAACATTCAGATTTTCATTGCGTGCCATTTTTATGCGGACCCGAAAGGACAATGCAAAAAGGAATGCAAAATAAGAAATGTAAACGACATTATTTTGAAAATGTTTACTGCAAACCCCCTTTACTGGAATTTGTTAACTGGATAGACTTTTTGAGAAAAGGCTTGCATAGCACAGCCACGGCAGTGCTGGTTGCCACTGTGGTCATTTTATTAGCGTGAAACCTATCCCCTCGTTTACAGATTGAGTAAGGCTGCGAGAGTAAGGGAGGTGAGGAGTGGAAAACTCTATGGCTGGGCTAGAGACTCGTTATGGCTCTCTATATGACTCGTTAGTCATATGGATGCGCCGACAGTGTTTGAGCACGACATGATGTGTCGGCAGCGGTCGTTCGTTGCAATTGTAGGCTTTCTTTTCATGCCAATTTATGTTGTCATTAAGATGTTGTGTGGTTCGCCAAATTTCAAGTAACTCTGAACTAGAAAAGAAAATAAGTCTCTGCATAGTGAGTTGGTTATATCAAGGTCAACTGCTGCAACACTGTTGTTTAGTTCTCAAATATATGCTCCTAAATGGAGGTGGCGATAGGGAATTGAGAAAATTCGTAATTCTATTAGGGAATTTGCTACATGGAGATGCATTGCAGCCATATACAGCTGAACTGCATACACATGCAGCTTGACAATAGAATTGCAGATTTTTCAGCTGCAGGTGTGGATAGCATGACACAGAAGGGAATTCTATTTCTAGTCTTGTCTTCATAAATGTTTGACTCTAGCCATCATGCTTGTGTATCATTTGATATGTTGTTGTAGAGGTATGTGAAGATTTGGTGATGCACATACCTGAAAGTTTGAGTTGGCTGTATTGCATAAATTTCACAGCTTCTGCAGCATGTTCTAAAATAGTTCTTTCAGGTAGGGAAGACCAATGGAATTGAATGCTCAGACATGGAATAATATGACTTTAGGAACTTGCTATCATGGCTAGGTTTCAATAAAACTAAAGCACATTCTGTACATATATTTTGTAGCACAGCAGAGAATTTCGAACAGTCCATATTTATTCGGCGGCCTCCATTGTTACATTTATTGTTTCATTCATTCTCACATTTGGCATGTAGAACTGGGAAATGTTTGGAAGTCAAGATATTTGCTTCCACAGTCACACTTCTCTGACATTCGTCACATAACTAGCATTCGGCATTCTGGAACTTCAGAACAATTGAAGTGTGAACTAGGTTTGTTAAAGTTTAATTTTAGTTGGAGAAGATGCGCGCACCTCGGGGAAGTGTGACAAAGCCAAAAAGCAGATCTGTGCTTATAGTCGCATGTACCATTCCTTTCAAATGCAGTACTTATAGTACTAACCTCCTATGTTTTGCAAGACTACCCCCGTTTTTCAGAGCAAACTTTTTTTGTGATAGTCATTCGGAGTGTAACAGTACAGTTGGCCCTGTACATATCCATTATAACAAAGTGAGCACAGTGGAAAGTGGTGCAGTGAGAAGTATTGCATGTGTGCCATCATGCAATTTTGTTCTCCTGAGAACGTCGGCAATGAATGGATGGATGATGGCAGTCATAAGCTTTACCTAACTCAATGCTAGGTAACACTATGTAACAGTGGAAGGAAGTGTGCTCGATTCCACCATCAGAAGCAGCTGTAGACCAATTAATGTGATGGAAAGTTGCAGTTTAAATTTCCCTCCCCCCCCATTTTCTTTTATACTTTACATGGTCTACCTCTGTTGTGTTTTAGTAATTAAGTCAGGCGAGAAGATCCATGCAAGCTATTGGTTGCGTGTAACATATTTGGCTTAGAATTGTAAAACAGAAATATGTCTCGCAGCTGCATTTGCAGTAAAGTAGTTCACGTCTAAAGCCTGCCAGGGGCATGCTTACGATTTTTCGTGCTGCCAGGCTTCAAATGGTCAACAATGCCGATGAACAACTTTTTTCGGCATGGGGGTACTGAAGCTGTCTCATTACAAAGCACCACATTTGTGGGATGAAGCATTCTAAATTCACTTATATGTAAACACACATTCTAAAACCATTTTTATGACTTCCCAAGCATAGCTATGATGATTTCACACTGCAAAGAAAATCTATGTACACCCTAGAACTGATTGTGAACACAGGTAAAAACACTCAAATGGGATTCTAACTGTACCCAGTTCAAATGGTTGGCTATTTACTGTAGGTGCTGGTCCCAGACGCTACTTTTTCCTGTAGCTGCTTGGAATGAATGCCCTAGTAAAACGCTTCCTTAGCTAAGTCACTTGTGTAACGTTTGTAGTTTTCTAACCTTTCTAAAAGCTACAAATAAGTGTTAAAAGTAACAGCTTCTGAATGTATGTGTGTGCCAAAAATTGGAACAGATGCAACCTATGCTAAAATACATGCAACATGTAAGATGTGTTACCCTTTCATAACGGGAAGTTCATACTTGTATATTATTTTTGGTGCTAGACAGGGTTTTACGTCCCGAAGTGACTCGGTCTATGAGAGGTGCCATAGTGGGGGGCTCTGGAAATTTCGACCACCTGGAGTTCTTTAATGTGCACTGACATCGCATAGCACACGAGCACCTTGCTTTTCAATGTCGCGGCCTTCATTAAGGTTGTCCTAAAGGCGTTGGTGGGAAAGTTCCAAAAGCAATGTTTTCTCATTAAATTTTGCCACTATTTATGCACTTTGTAGCAGGCCAAATCCAAAAGATGCAAGATACTGCACCATGCACAGAGCCTTTAGTGTGTATTACCCTGATTAGGCCAGCTTAACTGTGCTTTTCGCTGTGCTACAGCTTCAGGGATTGAGTAATGCAGTAGAGCAATTCCTAGAAAAAGCAAGACCAAGTGATCTCCCTTTAGTTCGTAACAACTACATATTTTTTTGCACACTATGGAGAATTTTGTTCAACAGCACCGGAAGACTGGCAGTACGCGAAGGGGAACATCTTCCATAGCTGGCTTGTGTGGAAGAACCAGCTTCCACACAAAAATATGGCAAACACGACAACCGCCCTGGCTTCAAATGTCAGAGCACAAGCAAAGAAGTATGCAGCAAGATGGTGACGCTATGTTGTGATACCCAATGGTAGACCATGGCATGCTGCCTCACAGCAGCATAGAGCAGTGTGCTTGCAGTAGTAGTAAGAGTTTCACAAGAATTAAATGTGGCCACACCTTCTCTTTGTGGTTCATGCCATCCCCCTCCTCCCCTTTCAAATTTTAGATACACCTCTTAATTTTAATTCCTGGGCCAAGACCTTTTCATGTGCAAGTTTTGCCACCACCAGCTTTTCCATATTCCTACCGTTATGTCCTTTATCCTTTTTGTATTTGAACCATTTCCAGATCAAGCATTTTGAAGCAACATGGGAAGCAGTAATAATAATAATTGGGTTACAGGAAAGGAAGGCACAGCATCTGCCACACTTTTTCTGTGGACACCTGAACCACGCCCTAAGGGAAGGGAGGAAGGTGGGAGCAAAAGTGGAGAGAGAGAAAGAGGTGCCATGGGTGGAGGGCTATGGAGCAATTTCGACCACCTGAAGCAATTTTGAAGCAGCTTTGGAGCAATAAAACTAGAGCTTTGGGGAAATTCAATTAAAGTCTGGAACATGTTTCTGGTCTGAAATGCTTTTAATACTGGCAAATTTACACTTCCTGCCTTGCAAAAATATCAAATTTGACTACTTTTTATTCAATTTTCAATGCTTACTTACAATGTGCACATCTATGACAACAACAAATAGGCGAAACATGTTATTAAATAACTACACAGGTAGTTATTTAATAACATGACTGCCTTTAACAATTTGAAACAGACCAGCCACAAATTTCATAACTGAACATTAACAGTAACTAAAAGCTTTTCACTATTTTGACTTGATATATTAAACGTGAAACTAGTGAAACCTACCACTTTGATGCACTCAAGCAGCACCACTGGAGTTCACTTCAGTGAGCAGCACATTTCTGCCGTCTTGTGCATATCCTTCATCATATGCCTCTGCTGATAAATGTCTGGGCACAGGTCAGCACAGTGCCTTCAGGGAGGATAGATGGCACTAAAGGATAGCTTTTTTCCCCCAGATTTTTTACTTCATAGCCTACTGCCAGCAACTGCCCTCATTATCGCTTGAATTATGCCATGATGCCTTCCTTCATTTCAACACACTTGAAAACACTCAGCGATAGGTACCCATTTGGTGCCACCCCCATGAACCTTCAAGTATGCTTTAGTCCTGCATCGGCATGATGGCCTCAATGGTGAAGTACCTGCTTGTTTTCACAGCAGACCCACAAGAGCTCTTGCTGTTCTTTTCAGCCACACAGAGCATTTTTGCAGTAAATTCACTTAGAAGGCTTGTGGCTCATTTAAAATTGACTTGCAAATATTATGCTCTACACTTTTCTAGTTTATGAAAGTTTTACATGCTTTAGGCTCAACACAATATGCAGTTTTTGGCAGAACTGTGTTCCACTAAATTTTGAAGGCAAACATTTGAGGCAGCCAGTTTGTAGCAGTGAAAGCAGTTTGAAGCGGCTCTTCCACTACCGTATTTTGCACAAGATGGAAAAGCATGCAAAGAATCAACTGTACAACAGCATTAGACCTGTGGTCATAAGTTAGCCAGTTCTGTGCCATGCTGAGACTTTGCCTGCACTACTTGGCTTCAAAAGGAAGAGATGAGCAAACGAGGCCAAGCAGGGAAGTTCCTTTAGGGGCATTCACTCGACATAAGCAATGCCAGTTCCAGAGTTCAGGTATAGATTCAACCTGGCCGCTTCCAAAAACAGTGAAGTGCAGGCGCACCTTGCTTTGGCAAGTGAAATCCCCACTTAGATGTAGAGCCAACTGCTACCTCAAATGTACCAGTGTAGTCAAATTATGTCCACTCTCGTAGCATGGATCTCTGTGATGTTAACCGCCATCAACAAAACCAAACCTTTACCCCAACCCTTCCTGCACCTTTCATCATTGCAGGGTGAAGGCCTCTCTATTCCTTCAGTAAACCCAGTCCTGTGCTAGCTGCATCCACTTGGCCCTACACACCACTCAAAGCAGAATCATCAGATTCAATCAAACCGCTCATATAACCTACACTTTCCTTCCTTTCATTTCCAATTTTCTACTCTCTTCACGCAAGCTCCTAATTTCCACCAGACTGTAAGCAACTGACCTCAACCAAGTTTCTGGCCGATAAGGCGAGTACAAGCAAGCTGAAGCTTATTTCCTCTTGAGCGACATTCGTAAGCTGCTAGTCCACGATCTGTTTGTGCACCTTTTCAACTTCTCCCTCTTGAACCCCAGCCGCTTTTCGAGGGAGGCGGTACACGTTATGAACCAACCCTAGGTGGTTGAAATCCTCACTACGGCCTCTTTATAACCAGTCGTTTTTGGTATGCTAAACACCACAAATCACTCATCATCAGCCTGACTCTACCCACTGCAGGGCGAAGGCCCCTCCCATATTTCTCCACTTAACCCGGTTCTGTGCTAGCTGCATCCACTTGACCCCTGCGAACTTCTTAATCTCATCCGCCCACCTAACTTTCTGCCGCCCCCTGCTACGCTTTCCTTTTTCACTCATTTCCTCCTATATACTGGTACACACACTAACATCACAAGCCAATGCACGTTCATCTTTCAACCTCACACACCCATAACCTGCTGGTTGCCAAACGCGCACAACCACAATCACGTTTATTTCCCTTTCACATGCTAAGGATGCGCGATTGTTACCTCTCCCAAGTGGACACAATTTCCTACCATTTGCAGTGCTTCATCTACTGCTTGCTGTTCCTTGCAGTAGCTGTTATACCTTTCTGCATAAGATTTTTAGGCTTTTTCTGCTACACCACACATTCTTTGCAAATCAACCCCCAAGTTACTTAAGGCAACGTGAGCGAATTAGATTGAGGTATTTCCCATAAACCCTTATCCCTAACTCCTCTTTCAAGTCTCTGAACACACTATGCAAGCTGCGAATAATACTGAGCAGATCATGTCGCCTTGCCTAACACCGTTCTTTATGGGGAATTACTTTACACACAACTTCAGCGCTGTATAAACGTCCAGCCCAAACAAGCGTAGACAACGGAAGGCTGGCGCATGATCTATTGCCTGTGTTCGGCATCCCCCTGCAAGGCACACAGACAAGGAGCTATGGAGGCACCTTCCCTCCCCGAGGGTGCCTCACTTGACTGCTCATCAAACACATGACACAAGCAAGGATGAGGATGGGCGTCTTTAATGGATGCTCCAGGGGATGATCCAGTAGCGGAGGCTTCCCTTGCGCAGATCGAGAGCTTGGGTCTGTCATGTACGCTCCAAGGGATCCATCCGATGTGGCCAAGCCATGCGGACCGAGTCTTGGTAGCAGCAGCCAGGAACCTCCTTCCAGACTTTGGGTGCTGCTGCCCGGCAGGGTCCATTCTTACTTGGACCTCTCACGCATCTTCCTGCGCTTGCGCTTCAACCTGCGCATCCGCTTCTTGCGCCACTTGGCTCTCATGCTGGCAGGTACCTGCAAAAAGGGTCCACAGTGCTTATCACAGGTCTACACACCACAAAAATATGACATGCAGCAGAGCCATCAAATTCACAACCCAAGTTTCCCCTTCCAGCACTGGTGAGGAATACATGCCAATGAAAAGTAGCTGTATTTCCCCAAAGACACTGCATTAAGCACAGCTGACTAAGTCAGTCAGTACCTCTAAATAGCCATGCAATGCACTAACAGGACCGTTGGGATTTTGCTGTCTTACGTCATATAGTGAGTGACTGGCTGTTATGAACAAGTTTGTAAAGCAGAAAAGCACAAAGCAAACAAAGGTCTAACTTGCAGTATACTTTCAGGAGTGCTCATTGTGGTCTATACCTTTAGCTACCTTTGCACTTCCAGCTGTCTCTAGATGGCACCAGAGTCCACTAATAAAACTTCTGTCGATGCCAATGAAAAGTAGCTGTATTTCCCCAAAGACACTGCATTAAGCACAGCTGACAGTCAGTCAGTACCTCTAAATAGCCATGCAATGCACTAACAGGACCGTTGGGATTTTGCTGTCTTACGTCATATAGTGAGATAACAAAGTTTGTAAAGCAGAAAAGCACAAAGCAAACAACGGTCTAACTTGCAGTATACTTTCAGGAGTGCTCATTGTGGTCTATACCTTTAGCTACCTTTGCACTTCCAGCTGTCTCTAGATGGCACCAGAGTCTACTAATAAAACTTCTGTCGACAAACACGTTTGTGTTTTGCAACTCCAGAGTGTGGAAACTGAAACATGCTGCTCATGATTAAAGATGTCCATTTACCGTCTGGCAGCTGAGATTTATATTCGGTTCTAGTTACCACTCTTGCCGGTGCACTTGCCTTAATTTCCAACACAGGGCCACATCAAACAGGCTCATTGAAATATTCCCTAATCTAATAAAACCAAGCCCTGAAACTGACCACTTTAGAACGGAAACTTTCGACTGCACCAGTACTTTGTCCTTTCAGCAGCTGAGCAAATTCTTGCCAATTATAATGAAGTAGAGAAGTAATATCAAAGGAAAAAAAAAAAAAAAAAAAAAACATTCTTTGCAATGTTGCTTTTATGCTGCCGTTAAACAGAACTGCAATAATGTCAAAACAGGTGCAAAGTACAATAGCACGCTTAAAACATGGTGCACGACCACTTAAGCAATTCATAATGAAAAGCAGCTGGACATTAAGTATTGAAACATCATATCTGAAAGACCAGTTGAAAAAACGCATGGCACACGAAGCAGTCAGGCTTGGAAGATTCCCCACACCCGTACCAACTATGGCCGCCAAATGTTGATGTGCATGCTACAAGCTCTTGATCCCTCTTAACACGTCCAGCCAATCTATACAGCAGCATACGTCCTCAAAATGCAGTTCACACGTGCAATTCTGTACCATCCAATATTAGTCATATCATCTAAATGTACTTTTGTAATATATAAAGCCATCGGTATGTTTATAATGGCTTTTCCTTGTTTTGCTGCATTTTTGTACGCTGCTGTATTGCTCTGCAAGCAGGGTGCTAGCCTTTGTCAATCCATCGCAGCCTTTTTAATAGCACCCTGCAGCATCACGAGTACTGTGTTATCAGTGTTGATGCTAAATAAAATTATTTGTATTTGTAACTAAGTAGACTGAACATTACTATTTCGCTCAAAGATCACTCTTAGTATCAGCAATGGTGACTGAACATGCAGGCATACCACATCACCGTGTTGTCTACCTAGTTTCATATACCAGCTGTCACGTGCAAAAATTCCGAGAGCCCTGTTGAACCTACACTGCAAAAATGCAAAGCCCAAGCATTGGTGCCACACAGGATGCATAAATATGCTCTTACAATCAACCAAACGCAGCCATGGTTATCCCCAATTGCAGCGTTATTTCATTGCTACTATCATTCTCATAGTAGACAAGGTGAATTATGTGAGCTTCACAATCCCAGGCATGGCGCAGTTGGTTAAAGGGCTCGGCCGAGGATCTGAGGGATGGAGGTTCAATTCCTGGTGCAAACAACATTGATTTTTCTGATGATACCACCCTCATAATATGATTGATAGCTATAGTGTGACCGGACGAATGCTGACAATATGAGCCATTAAAGGTCTGTGCCTTAAAATGTAAACAAGGTTTCAAAAAGGATGTCTTCAAGCTCTGTGAAATTAACTGAGGATCTTAAGGTTGCCCGGCCTAATACCAGTTTTTTTCTTTTGTGCTCTATACAAACTTAACCAAATGACTAATTAGCTAGTTGTAAGAATTGGCCATGCAGCAACTTTCTCTGAAGACCAGCAAATAAAGCTATGTAAATTAAGCCCTCATGCACACTGCACACAGCTGTTTTTGAAAGTGATATTGCCCTCGAGGTACAGACACTTAAATTGCTGCCAATACTTTCTAACTTTAGTTAACAAAATTGCAACTTGGTCAGGCAACTGTCAACACCCCTCAGCTTAAATCGTTGGAATAGCATGGCCTCAAGCTTGATTACGTTTCAGCTGGGACAAATGGTATACGGGAATGCAATGTTGCAAGGTATATAGGTCATAACATGGATGAGTGGGACAAAACAGATGAAAGAATCAGGTGATAAGCAAATTGAGACTGCAGTAAGCTACCAAAGTAGAGATGTTAAGAACGGCAATGCACCTTGTAAGGTGGAGTAAGTTGATGGCGAGGTGAAAATATGAAAACGACCGCCAAAGAAAAGGGGGTGTTTAAAGACGGTGGGAGGAAGAAATTTAGGCTAAGCGAGGCAAGCTGGCATCTAATGATTCACCCATTCATCGTGGAAATCGGGTGTGCACGTGCAGCGATGTTAGGGCTATGACGCATGAGCAAAATCGATAAAAAAAATTAGTTGTGTATTAGACATGAGATTTAAGACACTCGCTGGGATGCGGGGGCTTAAGTAGCCGCATTTAAAGGTATGCCCACGAACACGAGCGACGCACTGCACGAATACTACGAGTGTTGTGAAATGAACTGAACGAGTCCGCGAGGCGCGGAATATTAGGTGAGGGTAAACGCTCTGAGAGCATGCGATAGGGCCAGGTGTGGAAATTTCCCGGTCGCCAAGCGTGCCCGCCTCATGGCTATTCGGTGGTTACCGCCAAACCCACAAGCAAAGGCACTTTTTCGGGCAGTTGTCCTGCCCGAGACACTTCTCACTGCGCATGCTATGCACCCACGTTGACATTAATTGCGCATTTCGAATGCACACAATAATGCACCAGTCCGCTTGGCACCGAGCCGCGTAGACTTCAACTTAAGTGTCGACCGTTTCTTAAACTCGCATTTGACGGATGCACCGCAGGCCTTTTCATAGTGAAAGGCAACTCCTACAGACATATACTGTCTTAATCACCGCGTATCCAAATTGCGAGCAGCCACCATACCAAATCGCGTGGTAACAAGGTTGTCAGTGCACTGCGTTCAACCTTAAACACTGCTAGCAACCAATGCCTCTCAGTACACTATTTAAAGGCAAAATGTAAAAGGAAAGCTGTTCTCATAAAACAGACTTAAGCGCTTAGCAGTCGGATATAACGTTATGCAAATACAAATTCTCTACAAGGCTGGTGTAGTGGCTACGCTGCATGCCAAACAGATTTCAATACCACTAAACAAAGTATGATCATTTCCTTAAAAGACATAGATGGCTTAGTTATAAATTACGGTCGCTGCTTCTTTTTGAAAATTAAACCCGGGTAACTGAACGCAATACCTGTGATCGAG
Source organism: Amblyomma maculatum (assembly GCF_055883805.1). Classification (NCBI taxonomy): domain Eukaryota; kingdom Metazoa; phylum Arthropoda; class Arachnida; order Ixodida; family Ixodidae; genus Amblyomma; species Amblyomma maculatum. Next base: position 96,751,823 of record NC_139352.1, read on the forward strand.
ATGGATATACTCACCGCTCGAAACGATGCGGCCTCACTCCTCACGAAAGCCCGGCAAAAGAGACCGGGGGTTGCTGGGAAGTCTGCAAAGAGTGAACCAGCGCTAGACGTAACCAATTTACCTCTGCATGTTATGACGCTAGTATCGTAATAATAAAAGCTTGCTGTCTTATGACGTTTATTAAAAAGTTCAAGATAATCTGCAGTTGCCTAAAAGTTTATAATATCACATTTAAAAATAAAACGGCTTATTTTTGTTTGTGCTGACACCAGAGCTCGTCTATTATATCTGTCTAGTATAAACGCCTAACATAAACTTCCAGGTTGTTTATAGGTTATAGCGTTATCTAGGAGCTGTCAAAAAAGTTATTTAGCAATGTCTAAGCAGTTTATATATATTTTCAGTTCCGTACCTCCCCGGCGCGCTCTTTAGGCGTAGCAGGCAGCCGGCCAACCGCCGGCCGTTCCCGCCACTGCGATGCTGCAGTCGACAGCGTCGTCTGCTACAGAATCGCCGCGTTCCATTGTGCTTCCGAATTGCGCAGAAGCATAGCTCACGCTTGGACGCGTCATTATCAGCGCTTTTTTTAGTTTATGGACTTGTGTCCCGTGATAGTAAGGACGATTGCTGCTTAGAAAAAATGGACGTCTGCGATAATTATTCACTTTGGGCAGAACAGTCACTTTCGTGCATGTGATTTTAATGTCCGCGCTCATATACATGCGCGAGCAATGACGGGCACTGCCGCATGCTGCGATTCAATCTTACCAGTCGCATTACATTTTCAGCAATAGCTTATACAGCTCCATTGGTAGGAAAGCTGTCGGCGTAATAGAGTCGCAGTGACCAAGTCAGCGCGGCTATGGTTCACTCTTACACGTTGATAAAAGGCATCATCATCTATTGAAACACTGCGGTCTGCTCGTGTGCGTATGTAGAGAGGCTTTTCTCATTTGCGCCGCTTTCAGTACGCCCGCATCGCGCTCTTTCCGGACTAAATAGCGTTCATCCATCTTATTTTTCTTGTTTTTCTTTTAGCTTAAAACGTTTATCACTCTAGTGGCATTATAACTGCTCAGTTCTCCAAACGCACGCAGCTTGCACCTTTGTATTTGTATGTATAGCCAAATGCTCACAGGTCGGTTCGCATGAAGAGCATTAGTTTTAAGAAATATTTCGCTAGGCTGCTTGTGGAAGCAATCGATTAGCTTTAACCATGACCAATTCAATTCAGTGTGAATTTCTGACAAGGACAGCTGCCCAAACAAAAACTCCGTGCTGGCGTATTCGTTAAGCTCTTTCAGAAATGCTCTAAAGATTCCAGAAAGCACGGTACAATTTTCTAATGTCGCTAATCGTATTACCACCTTCATTATGCTAGGATTTCAGTGATGTATCGAAGTATCGACAAAACAGTACCGAGTATCTGTATCGAAACTCGATTTAGATCCTGTATCTTGTATCGCCATGGGAAATACAATTTTTCAGGGTATCGAGTATCGTATCGAGGATACTTTTTCGAAGTATCTTGCCCAGCCCCGTTGAAAACACTCCCGGACATCTCTGTAAACTTCAGACATCCTTATTAAAAAGAATCGTTTGCATATGGTTTTTATTGAATGGCAATGTTGCGTATAGCCTGCTCTCGCGGCTGAAAAATTTATGCCTTGCTACGCAAGAATTTTATTTGCGATATCGGCCAGTTATGGCAGCACCTGCCGTTACGTTTTTTTTTTTTTCGTTCCAATATCAGAAAAAAAAAAGCATTTGATAAAAGAGGCTTCGTCACAGGTTGCTTCGATAAATGTGCACGCGACACTTTCACAGGATGCGCATAAGCGTCCTATCGCATATTTTGCGGCTTCCTTGATATTTCAGTGCATATTGCCTTAGCGTTTACGCCTGCGTGTTCATGAAAAAATTTGAACCGTGCCATCTCAATGTGCGGAACTAAAAACATATTCGAACCGCTACTATATAGTGATGTGTCAAAAATGGTAGAACAACCAGATTATGGGGGAAAATATGTTTTCCTTTGTAACCCCCATAATCTTACAGCTTCCGTTCCATCACTTTGTTGATGCCGATGGCCTTAGATAGAGACCGATATGAAGCCCATCTTCACGTGACAGTTGACCTTGCAGGTTTTGTGAGGTGTATATACGCCTGGTATGTTAGTCAATATTTTTGCTGCTTGTGACGGAGTCTAGCTTCGCACTCGTGCAGTTGAAGCCTACTGTGTATTCACAATGCACAAAACGGCGACGCAGCGGCGACCGATTTCCTGGGCACACTACGTGAGTACAACTGTTTTTTTTTTTGTTAGGTTTTTTTTTTTAACACATGACATTGCTTTTTCTGTGAACATATACGGAACGGCCCCATGCTCCTAATTGGACCGCACAGCGCGCTTGATAGCGGCGTGAGAGCCGTGGCTAATTACTGTTAAAATTTTCCTAAACAAGCTTAATCTCGCAATTATACATGGAGAAAAATAGTTACAGAAAATGTGCTGTGTTTCGTTAGGCCTGCTGCGTCTGCATTCCTGCACTCAACTACTACTTCTTGTGCGCATTTTCTCCGTAACCCGTCCTGTCAAACATACTTTTCTTGGCCGCCGCAAGACAGGAGCGCTACTGGAAAAATGTCCGTTAGTAGTCGAAATTAATTCTCTGGACAGTTCGAAACGGGATCCGCTGCAGCTTCCACCATGCTATCGAGAGGTGCAAAACTATGCCGGGCCCAGGAAGCTCTGGTGCTTCGGACTGCAGCCTTGTTTCGTGAATTTGACATATGGCAGACCAAGTTGGTTATTCGAGAGGAAGAGCGAGTTTTGAGCGGGAAACGTTTCACTTGCCTTGTACTCTTTTCCTCTGCGTTTTCGCCCTTCCTTTTGTTGTAGTTGAATGGGAAGGAAAAATGTCTAGAAGGGAGCAGTTTGAACTTGTCTTGGAACGGTGGAATTTGAAAAAAAAAAAAAAAGTGTGTTCAGTGCTTCCCTGCCCCATTAAACATCTCCGCGATCTCCCTTCCTCAAATTTTTTGGGCAGTGCCAACTAGTACAAATACCAGTGAGCGGCAGAGGAACTTCACTCTGCACCATGGCGCTCGCGGTAATAAGTAAACTAAGCTGCAAATTCTGTCTTTTTTTTTAATTTTCTGATGATGTTTCAAAACAAAACAATCCCGCTTCGCTACACCATTACCGATTGGTGATAGCATGCTGATGCGTCTAGCGGAGCGGGTTTCTGGCCTGAGGCGCAGAAACATCGGTAAGAATGCTTTCTGTCTACTTCTTCCATGTGCAGAAGTGGAAATTATGGTTATTATCTACGTACCGAACCTGCATTGTCTTCACCGCACAGAAAGCGCTACTCTTGTTCCGGGCGCAGAGGAGATCCTCAATCGGCTGCGCAGGGTGGCCACAGTGAAGCCCCCGGTCGTTGTCCTGGTCGGGACTAACGACCTTACCAGGTATACGCTTTTGTGGATGACTAACATTTGCACATGGGTTTTTATATCTGTGTTTATTTACTTGCAGGCGCGGACCATGAGCGATGCTGAAAGACTTGTCGCCACCGTGGCAGCGATCGTGGATTGGCTGCGCGAGCGCAGTGCGGCAGTTGTATTATACTTACACTGCCGCCGGTCGCCCGCACAGCCAGAAACAGCGTTCATTAGCGCATATTTAATAAAGTGAACGCGTGGATCGCGGCACGAAATGAAGGTAAGCTCGTGACATTGTTTAATTCAGCAAAAGTTAATGGTGGTGGGCTTCTTTCCTGCGTAGATAACATGACTGCACAAATCCATAGACTCCTGGTCCGCGGCAAGAGGCGTGTGAAATATTGCTTCTATGAGAGGCCCGTAACGGAATATAGAACGTGTTGTTGGGCGATTGGTTCGACATGTTTCGAGAAACCGGCAGCACATGTAACAGCGTCGTGTCGGTTTTTCCAGGAGGATCGGCGCAGACCGGCGCGCAGACGCAGTCCATTGGAGTGCGCGAGGAATTGATCCAGTGGTGCAAGTGCTATGTACGATAATAAAGAAAAAAATTATTTGAAAACAGTTACGCCTCACGCAGTAATCCCTAAGCTAGCAGAGCTGTCACCCTAGGGGAATGATTGCCTTGGTATACACTCTAGATGATGCATTCCCTTCCTTTCCTCACCGAACTATCGACCTCCGAATATGGCGTCTGGAGGTCGTGGGCTAGGTTCCCACCACCACAGCTTTGCTTATAAGTTCTACTTTATTATCGATTATCTTTATCCCTAAAATGATTAGAGTATTAACTGAATTCAATAACAAAAAGGAATGTGTATAAGTATCCCCGAGGCTCTCTTTCGGCTCGCCGAGTGTCAGGCTGTTGGCTTCTTTGATTCGTATATATATACGGTGTGTTTATTCAGGTGGATATAGCCGCTCAGCAGGAACTCGCAGCGGAGCGTCCGGCGTGGCGAAACAGCAAGGCAGCGACCAACTTCTTCGTCCTCGAGCGCGCCAGCACGCGATGCATGGCAGTGGCTATGAAGACGAAGTTTACCACACTACATTTTTCCCCCGGGTAAAGAAGGAGCCATCCTGGCGACTTATGGAACCGACAGAACAGACGGATCGTAGTATGGCTTGATTCGGTTCACATGAACTGTTTCGCGTCCACGGCGACGCAAGTCCGAAGAGGGCGTAACAGGCTCAACTACGTAGTTTACAGGAGATGTTTGTTGGAGGACTCGGTATGGACCATGGTATCGAGCAAGAAGCTTCTTTGAATGGCCGGTGGTTGTGGCAGGGACCCAGAGCCATACCAGGCAGTTAGGTGCATATGTAGAAGGCTCGCCGGTGTCGCGATGGTGTTTTTGTTGCCACTGGTTTTCCGTTGTAAGCGAACGGGTGAGCTGACGGCATTCTTCTGCGTACTGGGCGGCGTCCGAGAGTGGCGTCGATTCAGATTCAGTGGCGTCGATTCAGGGCGGTAGGGAAAGAGAGCGTCCATTGTACAGGTTGGCTCACGCCCGTAAAGATGGTTGGTTTGTGGGGTTTAACGTCCCAAAGCGACTCAGGCTATGAGAGACGCCGTAGTGGAGTACTCCGGTAATTTCGACCACCTGAGGTTAAGAAAGAAGGGAGATAACCTAGTGGTGGTCTGTATCGCAGTATTGTACGCGTAGGTTACGAAGGGAAGAACTTGGTCCCAGTTGGAATGAGCGTCGTTGACATACATGGCCAGCATGTCACTCAGAGTACGGTTGAAGCGCTCGGTCAGGCCATTCGTCTGAGGGTGGTAAGAAGTTGCGGTGCGGTGAATGACGCGGCATTCTTTCAGTAGGGCCTCAATAGCTTCGGACAAGAAAACGCGTCCGCGGTCACTGAGCAGTTCCTTCGGAGTCCCGTGGCGAAGAATCAAGTTGTTGAGAAGGAACAAAGCAACGTCTCTTGCGGAGGCAGAGGGTAACGGTGATGTTTCAGTGTAGCGAGTAAGATGGTCTACTGCCACGATAATCCACCGGTTTCCAGCGGAAGTAGTAGGAAGAGGGCCTTAGAGATCTGTGCCAACGCGGTCAAACGGACGAGCAGGGCAGGGTAACGGCTGCAACGAAACAGGGGACTTCTGTGGAGTTTTTCGGCGTTGACAAGATTCGCAAGCGCGCAAAAAATGTCGTACGAAGCGGTACATTCCACGCCAATAAAATCGCAGACGTAGGCGCGTGTAGGTTTTCAATACGCCACCGTGGGCACACTGTGGGTCCCCATGGTACGCAGCACAAATGTTGGCGCGGAGATGACGCGGGATGACTAGAAGCGACTTCCGTCCATCAAGCAAATAATTGCGGCGATAGAGAAGACCGTCACGAATGGAGAAGTAGTGGGCTTGCCGGACAAGCGCTTTGGATGAATGACCGGGAGTAGGACTTGAAAGAAGATGCAAAAGTACACTGATCCACGGATCACTCCGCTGCTCGGTAACCATGTCGACAGTGGAAAGAGTCGACAAATCGTAAGCACAGACGTGCTCACACGAGGTATCACTAGGCAATGGCGAGCGGGAAAGAGCATCCGCGTCCGTATGCTTCAGGCCTGATCGATAAATGAGATGGATGTCATACTCCTGGAGACGGAGAGCCCAGCGAGCAAGGCGACCGGATGGGTCTTTCATAGAGGCCAGCCAGCACAAAGCGTGGTGATCGGTCACAACATAAAACGGTCGGCCATACACATAGGGACGAAATTTTCCGATGGCCCAAATAATGGCTAAACATTCCCTTTCTGTGACTGAATAATTGGACTCTGCTTTTGTCAATGTTTGGCTGGCGTATGCCACAACAAGCATTAGTAGAGGTTTTTGGCCACATAGTCTTGGCTACATACACTTTGGGTTATGATGCATGCAGAATGAATACGGCACTTCTAAAAATGTAACTAATACATCATGCATTTGCATTTTCGTAATACAAATAAAGTAAAAATCAAATGCTTGAGAGAGATTTTTTTTATTTCGTGAACCTCCTAGTGTTTTCATTGACTGACAGTATGATGTTAACCATGATACAGATTTTTGGCATTCTACCTCCTACAGTTTCCAGAAAAAAAAAAAACAAAAAAGCGGCACATATGTGAACAAAATCAGTTGAGCTGTCAAGAGCATATGTAGCTTAAAATAGCGAAGATTGTGCACACTTCTAAGGTTTCAAAGCACTGGTAAGTATATCTAGATCTTTTAAAGGAATAGCACAACACACTGTTAGAATCGCATGTTACAAGTTAAGCTGAGCAACTATATAACGCGTTGTACCGGCCGTGCTTGCAGGCAGCTGTAGTACACCGAAAGACAAGATACCATAGCTGCTCTGACTCTCTCAGGTAGTGCAGCATAAACCGATAAAGCTTTGCAAAGGCTGCAAAAAAAGTGTGCAATGTCCTCCCGGTATTTGCATGCTTTCAGATCTTAACAGTCGTAGCTACAACTTGCGCGACAGTCCGCTCCTACGCGCTAAATAGCGAGTGCTGGTAATCTACTTATCCGGCTTCTACTAGCTCAAAATACCTATGAAGAATGCTTCCCCTAGTATATTTTAGAGTTATATGTAGCGACTGCATGATAACGTCAACGAAAAACGAACTTTGGCCGAATGAACGATGCATGTTAAATTTCAGCGCGAAGAGACGACGCACGTTGTAATGATTGCACTTGCAATGATTTTTCACCTGCTTTCTTCATATATGAAACGTTAAATAGGGTCATAACATGTGTGCAGATAACTATGACCTTATCTACGACTTCACACGTGCTTATAAACACCTGAAGAGTCGAATCTAAGCTTGTCGGTGCCGAGTTTCAAGCACAGCGCAGCAGACGCCCGTCTTGCAGAAAGACCCGGAAGTCGGATATACCCAGCATGCTTTGCGGCTCGTTCAGATTCTTCGATTTGGCTTGCATTGGCTGCAAGGCGTCTACCTTGTTGGCTGCACTAGTTCTGAAAGTGCTGCAGTGGTGCCAGGTTGTCACGTGAGCGTGCAGTGCCAGTTCCGACACTGGCGTGCGGCGGCAGCTGTCAAAACGAGTACGCAAGTGTAGGACTCTGCAACCTAGCGGACGCGTGCGCGCATCATGTATCGCGTGCTGAAACATATGATCACGTCCAATTTCGAAGCTAGCTGCCATAGGCCTACAGCACTCGATCGGAAAATGACGACTAACAGTGACGTTGACTGCGACCAATTACCAACGTACGCGCGACAGCACGATCGTAATATCGGCCGGTCTGCGAAGATGCCATTCATGCGCCTGGGTACGAGAGAATTACCGTTGTAAGCAGTTGCCACGAGTATTAGTTTAAGTAAGACTGCCTAAAGAGACGCTTGATTGGTTTCCGCGGACTTCTGTCTAAAAGCGCTAGCTGCTGAATGGACGCACGTATCTCATTGCGCGCTCTCAGACGTCGATGTACTCCGTGGGCGACAAATTTGATGTCGCAGAGTCGCTGCGCATGCTATCGTGTGGCACACACAATTGGCACGACAGAAATTCGATCAATTTCAACTGATTTCTGTTCGCAGCTGCCCGTCTTCTTAGGTCAAAACACGATAAAAAAAAAAAAAACTACATAGGACCGTATCGCGGCCACGTACCACTACATATATGGCCACAACTACATATATGATACCGCTCCTCCATCAACAAAATGCTAATCACCAGCATGCAGCCCGACTACCCTGTATACGCAACCATTAGCAGCGAACCGTCCGGGTTCTGAAGGAGACGTACTTTAAAGCTCTGCAGAACGACACGCAGCGTCGCCTGCTCTTGGCCGAGCCAACGTTACTAACGTTCGGCCGAGCGGCGCGTACGCCATGCTGCACTTTGTTCTGCACCTCCTCTGGAGCGAGTGCAGGATGGGCGAGAACTCTTGCAGAACTAGCCCTGCACCTTGAGAAAACGAGGAGAGAAGTGCAGACGGCGCGTGCGGCACCGGCAAAACGAGGACGGCTGTGCTGCACTACTTGAACTAGCTAGTGCAGCCAAATCGAAGAAACCAAAGTGAACCAGACGTCGAAATAGGCGAGATAAGTAATGGCGAGGTCCAAATAGGGCCACTTGGCACTAAACTTTCTGTGACGTGGCCCTAACTTCTGGTGGTGGAAAATTTGAAATGTTTGAACGTGAACGAGCGGGAAAGGGCGCGATTTCCGTGTCCAAATGGGTGGGAATGGTTAGAAAGTGTGTAAAGAGAGGTAATCAACTAACTGCAGCCTGAAAAATTATGAGACCACTGCAGAATCCGCAAAGGAGAATTGCGAAAGCCTGAGCGTTGCTGCTGCACACGGCACATCGCGCTCCCCTTGTCGAACGCAACCAGCGTTCCTTTGAACGCGTCAAATTGCATCGGCATTCTATAACTGGTTTAGAGGAAAGGAAAGGCGCTGTATCTGGCACTAGCAGAATGTCGCTGTCTTCTCGCGAACAACTGCGAACAACACAGCAACGCTCAGCCTTACACATTTCTCAAATGTAGATTCTGCAATGTATCGAGCCCCGCCTGGGTGGGGCATTGGTAAGACGCCCGACTACTGTGCGGTGTACCCGGGTTCGATCCCGACCTCGGCGGCTGCGTTTCGATGGAGGCGAAACGAAGAGGCGTCCGTGTGCTGTGCGATGTCAGCTCACGTTAAAAATCCTCAGGTGATCGAAATTACTCCGTAGCCCTCCACTACGGCTCCTTTTAGAGCGCAGCTCTTTGGCGTCCGTTCCTGGGTTTCGCGTCGGCGTCGGCCTCGTAACCAGCTCCGCCCCCCTTTCATCCCCCCAGCGCTAGCAGCGACCGACTGATACCGCTGGATGCCGCTGACGCCGCTAGAGAGTCAAGATAACGTGACTGCATAGAACACCGTCGCCGCCATGCAGAAAGAGAAGGGGAGGGTCCCCCCCCCCCCCCCGCTATTCCTGTGTGGCGGATAGGGTGCTCTTCAGTTGCCGACGCGCCGGTTATTTCACGTAGGCCCCGGCACGTCGACGAATACGTGACCACCTTCCCACGGCTAGACCTGGTTCTTGGCGCTGCGGAAGCGAGGGTATCATATTGTTTGCGTCGGCATCGGCCGCGTTGTCCCTGAAACCAACTCCGCAGCTGGGGTTGACTCACTATCGGCGTCAGCAGCATCAGTCAGTCGCTGCTATCTCTTCTTTCCTCCCTTTATCGCGTTGTCCGCTTGCTGCGCGTGCTTCTGCCCCCATCGTTTGCCGCTGGGTGTACACGCCGCCCCCCTCCCCCCTCTTCCTGCGAGTCTCCGGTTGTCAAAGCGCCAGCTCGAACTTAATTCCTTTCTTCGCTCCTCCTCCAATGCAACCCCTGTGCGGTGGCTATCAGAGAGCCAGATCGGTGGCGGCGGATCTGTATATGTGCAGCGCCCGAGCCGAAATTGCCGCTGCCGTTCGCCACTGCGAAATTATCTGCCAGTTCTTTCTGAGCCATGAGCGAGACGACCGGTGGAAGTCCTCTGTCAAGAACTGTCAGTGGAGTCTTTGTTAAAGGAATACGTGTGAAAAATAAAAAAAAAATCTGTGATAGCGCATACATGTGTTGCTCGATTTCTTTGCCTCAATCTATCGAAAAGGTGAAACAGCTTATTTGCTACGCTAAAATTTCGCATTAGGAAGTAACGTAATCGTCGGTAATTTTTTTTCTCTCTTTCCACTTTCACTCCCACTTCCTTCCCCTACCATGCGGTTCAGGTGTTCACAGCAACAAGTGTGACAGATACTTCGCCTTTCCCTTCCTCTGAACCAATTATTATGTATCGAAATTTTTTTTTCTCTTGCCTTCGATTAACGGGGCGATCACAGGGCCTGCGATGTATTGCCCTTTTATACTTGTATGAACAATATACAGGTCTGTCATTCTACTCGCAAAGTTTTAGTGCTTAGCGTGCGGCGTAAATTACAGAAAAAAATCGTGATAAAAGTCGTAATCGGGTTGCTCCTCCCACCGAAAGCGACTGCCATTTTGAAAAGCTCGTGTGACGCCACAGAAGATAGGCGGTGGAGCGTCGTATGCAATACAGGCTGCAATATCAAGGTACACTTTGACAATTGAAACAGTGGTCGTCCCTCATGCAGAAGTGCTTGATGAAGATGCTACCGCACGAAAGTGATATAGAGTAAGGCATCTTCCTTCAGCATAAGGAACGCTCACAAGTCAGTGGGCTTCACGGTTATAGGTTCCTTAGCTTATCGATTCACTGATCTTTCGCATTGTAACGCGAATACGCTAGCGACAATGCCAGCATGGCCAACGGCAGTCTAGCTATCACCGTAGTGTGAGGTTTTCGGCTCCGCGACTCTGACGGAACTGATCAGCGCGCGGTCGTCCGATCTGTTTCGGTCGAATCGGAGGCTGAGCGAGATTGGCACTCGATGAGTGAACGGCCTGAACAGCTGCGCAATTGTCTGTAGCTTAACCGTGTTAGAAAAAGGAAAACAAGAATTTACTATATATGTTCCCTCTTGTCATCAGCAATGACCTCGGCCAGAAATGTTGTCGGCGCCGAACAGCCGGCTCGTTCATCGACGAGTAGGTCTAGCGCGAGTATGCCGGTTTCGGGTCTAGAGTTTCGCCGATTACGGAGGGTACATTCCGAAGCCTTAGCGGTTGCGTTGGGTCATCAAGTGCAGTTCTGGCAGTAGCGACCTCAAGTAGACGACTGCTTACATCACAAAGCGAGTGCACATTGAGCTGGAAGCGTCGGCATGTGACCCCGTCTAACGAGAGCAGCCGGCAGCTGTCGGCGCCGCTTGTGTGTACCCGGCGCAAGCAAGGGACGTAGCCTCCACGGAGCTTCTTGCAGCGCACTTGTAGTTTGTGAACAAATAAAGGGGAAACCAGTGTGAAAAGAAGTGGATAGTTTTGGTATTGCTAGCTCAGCTTGCATTTTATGCCGTGCGACGAGCAGCATGCATCAAGTCATTGCAAAAGGTGTATGTAAACACACACGCTGGGAGCGCAGTCTTAATCCTCGAATCGGCGAATTCCTGCGGGAGTTTAGGGTTCACACACAAATACTGATTGGTGTATGCTTACGTTGAAGCACTCACAAGTCGTTTGCTGGAGAAACACTAGAAAAACGCAAGCGAGGCTCGGGTATCGGTCGCAGTCGCGCACGCGGCTGCAGAGGAGGTGAGACTGAGACGGCGGCGACTGGGAGGCTCTTGTTCGGTGCGGGCACGCAGTGAAGAGCAATGAAGCACGTGGAGTTTTGCGATGACGCGACTGAAGCGGCGGCGGTGACGACACATTCTTTCGTACGAGGGCCGTGGCCAGACTGAACATAGTTTTGCAAAAATGCTTTTCCAGCCGAAAATAATTGTCTGACTAACACGCGCATATAACAGCAAGTCAAGAGGTTCAAACATTCTGTCTGCTCCTCTAATGTCTCAAGGTATGCTCTCGCCTCAAGGTATATTTGTTTGAGATATTCTCTTAGCTTTTGGACCGAAAGAGCGACGGCAATAGCTCAAAAATCAGGAACATAACGCTAACCCCTCCCCACTATCGCGGCGCATGTACGCGGCCGAAGGAAACGTCGGGCAAGTGCCTTTTTATATGCGGGAGCTCTTGTTGTTAAAACAACCTAACTCTCATAACGGAAGAATAATATGGTTCTGATGATGCCTAAATTATACAGCACGAGCCTGTCAATTTCGGCCTCCTCGGAAATCTCTAGACGAAGCCCAAAACAAGACCGAGGATTCGCTAAGGTCGCATATTATAGTGAAGACTTCTCAAAGGAAAGAGAATATGTGAATAAAATATTTTTTCAGAAGTAAAAACGAATTCACTGACCACTATCCACAGCCTGCATGCGAGAGAACAGTGACCGCGGATAGCAACGGCATGGAAATATCTCGTTGTGACGTCAGCGGCTAATGGTGCCAGACCAGAAAACTGATTTCGACATTAATAATAAAAATTAATTTTAAAACTATATACATCACGGAATGAGCTGAAATTTCGAAGATTTATAATTTAACGTATGAGGATAAAATGCAATAATGAGTTCATGTTCACTTGTTAGCTGGTATGACTCCTGAACAGTGCTTTACACAATTTCTGATCACTTTCATTGTTTATCCAGATAATTCATATCGAACACATCAACTTCCTGTTTTAGGACGTCACCCAATTGCGTCAAATACCGACGTCAACATAACTACGTCACTATTTCGACGTCCGCACAGGCCACGTGACAGGAGATGAGGTATTACGGAAGTGAGGTATTACCTGACCGGAAGTGAGGTATTACGTCATCACTTTAGACGTCGTCATTACTCCAATTGGCTATTTCGACCCCCAAATGACTTAATTGGCTATTAATCAATATGCATGAAATTTTCCCCAGCGAGATTGTTTTTTTCATCTAATGTAACCATTCTTATTCTTATAATTCGTTTCACTCGAACGTAATCGTGCGGAGAAACTCGTGATGACACGAACCTGCCGACATGCCTACTCACGCATTAATATAGGCTACAAGCGCTTGAAGATTACGCTCACAGTTTGGTGCAGATGACTCGGTGCGTGGGCGTTGAGATGGCTTTCGACGATATTGGCCTCACTGGTGGCGTCGGATGATCTCCCGGTACGTTGAGCTCTGGCGGACGCGATGCTGAGTTCATGGTGGCGTTAAGGGTACTACTTGGGTGATGCATTGGCAGGTGGTAACCACGTCGGTCGCTGGATCACCGGAACAGGCTCAGGAATCGCAGATAATCTACGGTGCAGTGCCGTAGAACACGAGACGATCGTAGCGGCAGCCGGCGTTGTTCTTTGCTAGCAGAGGCGTCCTTGACCTCCCATAGCCTCCGCTTCTCTCGCTCCACTTCCGCTCTTGTGACTGTAGGAGGACGGAAAAGAAGGTGCACGGCCCTGCTACTGGCTCTGTAGCTGAACCACCTCCGCTGCTTGTTGCGACTGAAGGAAGAAGTTAAAGAAAATGCACGGGCCTGCTACTGGCTCTGTAGCTGAGCCACCTCCGCTGCTTGTTGTTGCGACTGAAGCAAGAAGTTAAAGAAAATGCACGGGCCTGCTACTGGCTCTGTAGCTTAGTCACCTCCTCTGTCTCGTGCAGGCGTAGTTCCGTCTCCTCAACGGTAGGGTCCCGCAACTTCTTTCTCCTCACTGGTTGCCTCTTAGAGGGTTAAAAGGCGATAGTTACCGAAAGGTGTCTCTGAACGCAACCTAAAGGTAACATACACTCACTGAAGGCAGGAAATGATTACGGTGAAGGTAACTGATTAGTGTTACCATTGTCGTGCTATCACCTCGTGGCTCTGTTCACGGCTGGTTTTGCGGCTATTAAGAAATAAAAACACTACATATTGCAACCTAAAGGACTACACTTCCCAGGAATGATCTTCGTAGCTTACTTTGTTGAAGTTAACAAAAAAAATTGTTCCTACAGGATTCGAATAGATGCTTTATTCGTTTAATGCTGAGGTAAGTAGTGTCAATCCATTGCGCCACTGAATTTTTTTTCTTTACTACAAATTTTTTTAAGCACACAGCATACACTCTGAATACACAACAAAGCAAAACAAAAGGAATGCTAAAAGCACCAGGCACATTCTGCCTAAAGCGCTAGATTTAAAAGATTGATTCATAGGAAGGGAAAGGCGCGGTAACTGTCTCACTTGGACACCTCAACCGCACCGTAAGGGAAGGGAGTAAGTTGGAGTGAAAGAGGAAAGTAAGAAGGAGGAGCCGTAGTGGAGGGCTACGGAGTAATTTCGACCACCTGTGGATCTTTAACGTGCGCTGACATCACACAGCACACGGACGCCTCTTCGTTTCGCCTCCATCGAAACGCAGCCACCGAGGTTGGGTTCGAACCCAGGTACTCCGGCACAGTAGTCGGGCGTCTTACCCCTGCACCACGCCGGCGGGGTTAACATAGGAGATAATAGATGATAATAGATAAGAAAGAAAAAGAAGAGGGAGAGAGAAAAACGAGTTTTGCAGCATCCGTCGTCCGTCAACGCAGCGGTGCGGGTGCAATGACGGCCTACAGCAGGTGCAGCCTCCAGCGGCAGGTGGGCCTGCCATTTCCAGCCCTGTAGGGCCAGGAGCAGCCACCCTCCTTCCCTCTCTCCTCCGTGCCGCGTCATAACGCGCACTTTTATAACTCGATGTCGATGCACTGCATGGTTGTCCAAATTTGCTGACAATGTATACAGACGCTGTTAACGTTCTGTATGCATTATGTCAGCAAATTTGGACAACCCTGCAGTGGCCACAGGATTGGAGGTCAGTTTACATCCCCATTCCAAAGAAAGGCAGTGCCAAAGATTGTTGCAACTACCGCACGATCGCGCTTGTTTCGTATGCTAGCAAGGTGACGTTGAAAATCCTCCAAGGTAGGCTGCAGCAGTATGTGAATCGGAAGCTTCCGGACGTGCAAGCTGGGTTTCGCAAGGACAGAGGAACTAGAGACCAGATTGCCAACCTTCGCTGGATCATGAAAAAAGCAAGAGAGTTAGAAATCCATCTACTTATGCTTTATTGATTATGCGAAAGCGTTTGACATCGTAGATCACAGCAGATTGTGGCAAGCTCTCCAAGAGATACAAATACAAATACAAATAATTTTATTTAGCCTCAACACTGTTTATACAGTATTCGTGATGATGCAGGGTGCTAGCAAAAAGCCTGCGATGGCTTGACAAAGGCTAGCACCCCGCTTACAGTGCAATACAGCAGCGGACAAAACACAACAAAACAAGAAAAAGCCCTTATAAACATAACGACGGCTTTATATATTACAAAGTACATTTAGAGGATAGGACTAATATTGGGTGGTACAGAACTGCATGTGTTAACAATATTTTGATTTGGGGACATATACTGTTGTATAGATTAGCTGGACTTGTTAACAGAGGAATTAAGAGCTTGTGGTAGCATGTACATCAACATTTGGCGGCCATAGTTGGTACGGGTATGGGGAATCTTTCAAACCTCACTGCTTCGTGTGCCATACGTTTTTTCAACTGGAGTCAGCGTTGCAAGTGTTTCAAGGAACGGGTCACTATTTATGCGATAAGTATGATAACGTTTTAGCAGAACTGCGTTGAACAGGTTCAGTAATGGTTCTAATCTAAGGTCATGAAATATAGGTTCTGTGTGTGCGTCATAAGGTTCATTAGAAATGATTCTTACTGCTTTTTTCTGTAGTCGATAGATTTTGGACAGGTTTGTGTAGGTCATTGTTCCCCATACCAAATAACCATACGCTCCAATTCACCTCATCTGTCTCCTCAGAAACCTGTATGAAGGACAAGAGGCCACATGACTAGGCATGGTCTTATTGATTGATTTCCGATTGAGAAAGCAGTGAGACAAGGCTGCGTACTGTTGCCCTACCTATTTAACCTATATGCTGAGTGCATCATGACGAAGGCCGGTCTGGACGAGTCTTCAGCTGGAGTGAAGATTGCTGGAAAACGTATCAACAACCTTAGATATACGGATGATACCGCTTTAATGGCAGAGAGTGAAGTGGAACTCAAGAGACTTCTGATGCACGTACAAGAAGAGTGAGAAGTTTGGGCTTAAACTGAACATTAAAAAGACAAAGATCATGGCGTCTTGCGCTATCAAGTCCTGGAGCATCAAGGGACAAGAGGTGGAAGCTGTGAAAGATTTTCTCTTCTTGGGCTCTAAAATTACCGCGGAAGGAGACTGCAGCCATGAAATTAGGAGATACCTGCTTCTGGGAAAGAGAGCCATGGCTAGCCTTGACCGCCTAGTAAAGAGCAGAGACATTAGTCTGCCAACCAAGATACGTATAACTCGTGCTATGGTCTTTCCAATTGTGATGTATGGATGCAAGAGTTGGACTGTGAAGAAGCCTGACCGCCGAAGAATATGCCTTTGAATAGTGGTGCTGGCGGAGACTCTTGAGAGGGCCTTGGACTGCCAGATGATCAAATCAGTCTATATTGTCGACCATAAGCCCTGACTGCTCATTGGAGGGTCAAATTCTAAAGTTAAAGCTCAGCTACTTTGGTCATCTGATGAGAAGAGAGGAGTCGCTGGAGAAAGATTTGATGTTGGGAAAGGTTGAGGGTCACCGGAGAAGGGGTAGGCAGCGAACGCGATGGTTAGATGGCATCCTCGAGGCACTGCAGATGAAGTTATGTGATGTGAGGAAGATAGTGAGATACCGCAAAGCGTGGCGTGATATGGTCCATAGGGTCACGAAGAGTCGAACATGACTGAACGATTGAACTGAACTGATAGTCAGTTTTTTTGGCATGATATGGTCCATAGGGTCACGAAGAATCGGACACGACTGAACGACTGAACTGAACTGTCGATGCACGTTATCCTTGTCGTCATCGTCTTCTCCATTTCAGCAATCACGTTTCGCCATGTCGCCGAATACTTCTTTCTCCTTCATTCATACATGTCATCTTTACTCCCTGTGTGACTAGCTGCGGCAATAGCTGCGAGGTTCCGCACTTGCTTTCGCACTAGCTGGCTTCTGCAGTCAATAATAATAATAATAATAATAATAATAATAATAATAATAATAATAATAATAATAATAATAATAATAATAATAATAATAATAATAATAATAATAATAATAATAATAATAATAATAATAATAATAATAATAATAATGATAATAATAATAATAATAATAATAATAATAATAATAATAATAATAATAATAATAATAATAATAATAATAATAATCAATCAATCAATCAATCAATCTTTATTTAATGTGCGCAGGAACAACCATGTGGTCTTTGTGCTGCAGCACAAAAAAAAAATAAAATGAAAAAGCACAAACATGTTTACACACACAGAGAGAACACAAAAAAAAGAAATAAATAATACATGAAATGAAACTGAGACGAAAAGTATCACGGAAATTAAGCAAACAATGAGTATCATCACTTATATACACAGTGAGAGAATTTTTTAGCACACCAGGAAATAAAGAAAAAAAAAAGAACGGTAGGTAGAAGAGAAAAAAAAAAGAACAGATGACTGACATTGATTATAGTAATATAGAAATATACATAAAATAAACAACCATTCCAGGCGCAACAAGTGCATGGTACTTAAAACACAGGCTAGAAATACAGAATAATACAATAAAGAAGTAAAATTGAACAAGGGACAGTAAGATTCGAATATAAAGTTTAAAGTTGAAATATAAGCAAGAAACGGATAAAAAGTAGTTCAAGATACAGACAGCATTGAACAGGAGAAAAAGCAAAAAGTGAAGTAAATACAATTTAAGGCTAGAAAGTGGGAGTTATATGTGATAAAGTACTATTTAGAATACAACGCTACGAACATCCAATGTAAATGAACAGAGCGAGTTTTGGAAGATGTCAAGGTGAGGACAAAAAGAGTTAAATAACCACTGCATCCTGTCCAGAGGGGAGTGGGAATGAAGAGGAGAAACCTGAAATGGTCTGAATTCCCTCATGCTCTTTCGCGGAACGCGCAGTAGGATGTACCCTAAGAGCTGAGGGCACATAATGTGGCCATGAAGGAGTTTGTACAGAAATATGATATCAAGTCTGATACGACGGCAGTGAAGGGAAGGAAGATTCAGTTGGGCGCTCCTGGTGGAGCGAGAGGGGGAAGTTGAGAAAGGAAAGCGATAATGAAATATCCGTAAAATTTTTTTTTGTACTCTGTCAACCTTGTCCAAGTTCGATTTGCAAGTGCCATTCCAAACAACCGACGCATACTCCAAGACCGGGAGGCATATGGACAGGTACAGTTTTAGGAACGGAAGTGGAGTATGGAACTCTCTCGAAAGTCTGCAAACGAATCCGAGTGTGCGCATAGCCCGCTGAGCAATGCGTTTAGTGTGAGAGGAGAAGCTCAGGGTGCGGTCAAAAAGTACACCAAGGTCATTAATTTCATCAACCCTATCCAACAGCACAGAATTGACAGAATAATGGTAGAGAAAGCTATGTGTTTTACGAGTAAAGGACACAACCCTAGTTTTGGAAGAATTGAGGGTAAGTCGATTCATCGCACACCAATCAGAAAAAGCAGATATGTCCGATTGCAACAACACGCAATCTTGAAAAGAATGTATTACCTTGAATATTTTTATATCATCAGCATAAAGAAGAAACGAGGAGTTCTTTATCGCCGAGGAAACATCATTAATAAAAACGGAGAAGAGAAGCGGGCCTAGTACTGAACCTTGAGGAACTCCACTCGTTGCAGGGTAAACGAAAGAAGTCTGTCCATTGACACTGACAAAGCAGAAGCGATCAAGGAGATAGTTGCGTAGGAGGGCTACGAGAGAGACTTCAACGCCAGAGAGTAGAAGTTTTTCAAGAAGTAGTGAGTGAGTAACAACGTCGAAAGCTTTGCTCATATCACAGTACACAGTGTCAACCTGACCCCTCTGAAGGACTGCTGCAGAGGCATACGTCATAAACGTGACTAGGTTGGTGGAAGTAGAGCGACCCGACATGAAGCCATGTTGATTCGGTACTATGATATGTTTGAGATGGAAGGAAAGTACGCTGTGCAAAGCTAATTCGAAAAGCTTAGAGGTTGCACATAGAAGAGAAATCGGACGATAATTGGAAACATCAGTTTTGTTTCCAGACTTGAAGACAGGAAACACGCGTGCCATTTTCCACACGCGAGGAAAGGCAGCATTTTTTAAACAGTTATTAAATATGGCAGTCAGTACTGGTACGAAGATATAACTGAAGGCTTTTATTATGGCAGCTGGAATGCCATCAGGTCCAGGAGACAAAGATGGTCTCAGACGCTTAAGACTCTCAGTTATCAACTCCTCGTCAAAGAGAATGGAATTAGATAGTGCACCAGATGGGAGGCAAACGGATGTGGATGTTTGTAAACGGAGGAAAAATGTTGTGCAAAACTGTCGGCAACATCCCGAATTTCCGAACCCTGAGAGTCAACTAAGCTGATACTTAAATCTGATTTAATGGAACGCTTGCGAACGTAACGCCAGAACTGACTAGGACGATTTGAGGCATACCTCTCTAAAGACTCAAGATAGGAGTCGTAGTCCCGCTTGTATAAGCGTTTGCAAAGAGAACGCACACGGCGAAACTCATCTGCCCAATTGTGAAACCCAGGGCGTTTCGCTTTACGATGGGCCCGTTCCTTGAGCTTTAACGCCGTTATTAGTTCCCTTGAAAACCAGGAAGGGAACTTCCTACGCGTAGGAGTATGCAAAGGTATGTACCGACGCATACCATCAAGAACTATTTCTGTAAAGCGACTGACTTGTCCATCTGAATCATTAATGTCATTTAAAAGGGACCAGTCGACGGAAGAGAAGAAATTGAAAAGACCGACATAATCACCACGTGCATACGCGAAACGGGGCGAATTCCCCACCCGATCTGAGTTAGTAGAAGGTGAGGCAGAGACAGCAGTAGTAACTAGAAGCGGAGGGTGAAATTTGTCACAGCGAGTCAGCGGTATGTCCGAACTCGAGACTCGAACACTTTCAAAATTCGATAGACAGATGTCAAGAATATTACCGCAACAGTTTTCAATGAAATTGTGTTGCTGCAAAGAGTTAAAGGCTATGAAATCAAGTAGAGCGTTACACTTACTTAATATGTAATGATTGTTGTGAGAAGAAATAAGTGAGTTCCAGTTGATACCAGGAGTATTAAAATCACCTAAAATAAGAAGTTTGTGTTTGCTATGACGGGTTATAACATGTTCGATTGAGAGCAGAACATCATCATAGGCTGAAGGAGGTAGATTCGGAGGAATGTAGAAAGCTGCAAGTAAAAGTTTTTCATGTCGATTTAAAGTGAGCTCGAGCCACACACATTCTTCAACAGTTTCCAGATCGGAACGTCGAACACACTTCACAAAACTGTCAATAGCAATGAGCACTCCACCTCCTCTTGATTTGGGACCTGTTTCAGGGCGGTCGCTACGAAAAACAGAGTAATTATTTGGAAAGAAATCATTGGAAGGAATATCACTTGACAGCCAGGTTTCGGTAACCACAACAGCGGTATAACAAGAGGACAAGACGCTAGAAAAAAATTCTGATCCCTTAGTCCGAAGACCTCGGGCGTTTTGATAATAGATATCCAAATTAGGGGCCACTGCAATTTTGCGTCAGTTCAGAGGGATGAAGCATATCGTCGTAAAGCTTCCCACGAAAGTCCTTGTATATGCAACCCATCGGCCACATCGAAGGCTCAACAAGCTTACTGTAGGATTCTTCATCAACTTCAATATGGAAGGACGAGTAGGAGTCGTACCTTGTTTTCAGCTGCCGGCAGGAAATGGGAGTAATATTCACTGATTTTAGATGGTTGGTAAGGTCTACCGATGTAGTATCGGGACTGAGTTTAGAGACGAAAATAGTCTTCGGACGCTTCTTTTGGTAAATGGCAACGTTCAGGACAGATGAGCTCATTGCGCCAGTAATGGCTCGACTTCGGTGCTTCTTCATCTCACTGGGTAAATCAACCGCACGGCGAGGAGCAGAGGCAGAAGATGAACAGGGAATATCTCCAGGAGTCATCCCTCGATGAAGAGCGGCGGAGTAGTCCACAGATGGCTGCTCCTCACGGGTAGGATTGCCCACGGAGACAACGAGAGGACGCTCGACGAGAGGACGCTCACACTGCGAAGCAGCGCACCGCACAAGCTCCTGGCGTAGGCCGCGAACATCGGCACGTAAAGAGGCGATAACCTCGGCTTGTTGTACGAAAGCCCGCGAGTTCTCTACACGAAGGCGCTCGTTCTCTTCCCGTAGCTGGGCAACCTCATCGCTCAGAAAAGAGATTCCCTCAAGCGCGTCGAGGAGGAGAGCCCGTAGCGAGGCAAACTCACTGCCATGTTCGCCGGTCGCGGCTGAAGGGGGAAAACCGGTCGGGTGGCTGGGCAGGAGCGGGGCACCAGGGACTCTAGCACCACCGTCGCTAAGACTAACACCGTCAGACGACGACGACGCACACAAATTACACAAGAATGGCCGAGAGCCGGACTTCAGAAGTTGCAGCTCGTCATCCGCCCAGGTGACGCACTTCGTGTGAACACGTTTCGCACAGTCGGCACATCGTAAAAACTGCTGCTTGCCAAAAAACGGGCGGGAGCACAGCGCACATGCGTCCTTACTGGGCGCCATCTTGGAAAAAAAAATATATATATATATATATAAAAAATAATAATAATAATAATAATAATAATAATAATAATAATAATAATAATAATAATAATAATAATAATAATAATAATAATAATAATAATAATAATAATAATAATAATAATAATAATAAATCTTTAATGTGCGTAGGAAGGGCTACGTAGTAATTTCGACTAGTTGGGGAGGCGAGAGAGGGGTGGCTGCTCCTGGCCCTACGTTGTTGTTGTTGCGGCTGTAGGAAGAAGGAAAAGAGAATGCACGGGCCTGCTACTGGCTCTGGCTGAGCCAGCTCTGCTGCCTCGTGCAGAGAGAAGAGAAAATAGAGAAGAAAGAAAAGGAAGAGGGAAAGAAAGACGCGCGCCGCAACAACAGCCGTCGTCCACCACCGAAAAATGGTAGGGATAACGTTAGGAGATAGAAAACGTGCAGAGTGGGCCAGAGAAGTAACTCAAGCCACTGACATTCTAGTGGAAATCAAGAAGAAATGGGCATGGGCAGGACATGTAGCGCGAAGAAAGGATAACCGATGGTCGCTTAGAGCACAAACTGGATTCCGAGGGAAGGAAAGCGTAGCAGGGGGCGGCAGAAAGTTAGGTGGGCGAATGAGGTCAAGAAGTTCGCAGGGGTCATGTGGATGCAGCTCGCACAGGACCGGGTTAATTGGAGAAATATGGGAGAGGCCTTCGCCCTGCAGTGGGTATAGTCAGGCTGAGGATGATGATGATGATGATGGCAGTCATTGCACCCGCCACCGCTTCGGTGGTGGATGACGGCTGTTGAGAAGCGCGCCCTTTCCTCCCTCCTCTTTTCTCCCTTACCGAGCGATGGGAGACCTTGCTAACCAGCCCCGCCGTAGAAAACCAGCTCGTCCTGATCTCCAGGGGCCAGGCGGCCAGGGATGCATATGGGTCACGTCAAGAGGGAGCCACTCCCATCGACGGCGTCTAAGCAGACGTCGTATTTAGCTCGAGCAAATAAAGTTGTTTCTCTCTCACTCTCTTTTTTCGTTCTTCTATGTTTTCTCTCCACTCCGCACGAGGCAGTGAGGGTACAGTGGCTAGCCACTGTAGGGATGGTGGCTC
The DNA here is from genome assembly GCF_055883805.1 of Amblyomma maculatum. Taxonomy (NCBI): domain Eukaryota; kingdom Metazoa; phylum Arthropoda; class Arachnida; order Ixodida; family Ixodidae; genus Amblyomma; species Amblyomma maculatum. Next base: position 96,774,604 of record NC_139352.1, read on the forward strand.
ATCTACAGAGACAGTAGCAAGTCCGTGCATTTCTTTTCCTTCTTCCTACAGTCCCAAGACTACAACAACTGACATCGCGTTGCACACGCGGGGTTCGGGCGTGGAGGTGGTGAAGGGTGGCTGTTCCTTGCCCTACGGGGATGGGACTGGTAGGTCAACGCCGCTTGCGGTGGGGACTAGCCTGTTACTGAATTTTATTTGTTTTAGGCCGTCATTGCACCCGCCACCGCTCAGGTGGTGAGATAGAGGGAGAGAAGAAACTTTTATTTAGCCGGATAGTTATATAGGGCCGAGTTACTTGCCCTACTAGATGGCCAGCAGGTCAAGCCTGTTGGCGACCTCATAGGCGCGCTTGAGGATCCGTTCTTGTATGCCCGGATCCGATCTGCGCAGCAAGGTCTCTCAGTCATCTGGATGCAGAATTTCTCCTAATTCTGGAGGTGGGGGGTCTTCCTTGTATCACCAGAGTATATGGTTGAGGGTAGCTCTCTCATCGCCCAGTGCGCAGTCAGGAAAAAATTAGCTGGGAAAAATATGTGAGAGAACTACCGGGTTTGGAAAAGAGTTTATTTAGAGTCTCCTCCAGGTAATTTCGTGTTCTTTACTAAGCCCTTAGTGCGGGGGCGGAGACTTCCTTCGTTCAAGGCGGAAGTGGTGGGTTAAGTCGTGAAGTGATATCAGGTTTTCCTTGGCTGTCCCCAGAGCGGAGGTGGTCACCCTCCGGCCGATTAAACCTCGGGCTGTCTGCTGAGCCGCCTCGTTTCCAGGGTTGCCAGAATGTGCCGGTACCCAAATCAATTCAATGTCCCTATCTGGGAAATGAGTCTTATTAAAAATATTTAGAGTCGATTGTGGTATTCTACATCTGGCGAAATTGTGTATGGCAGTCTTTTAGTCGCTGATGACAACCTCTGCCTATGAATTTGTAATGGCTAAAGCGAAGACTGCCTCCTCAGTCATTGCCGATGTGCGTACATGAATGGAGCCCGAGAGGGCTGTGGCATGTGTTCCCGTAACCCCTGCCACTGCAAATGCTCTTTTTGGAACTGCATACTCAACCACATCAACGTAGATAACACCCGGTTGGTGCTTATGAGTCTTATGAAGAGCCAGGGCCCTGACGATCCTCCTACCCTCGATGTGAATAGGATGCATGTTTTTGGGAAGAGGCCTAACGGTGAGCCGCTTCCTGATTCGTGTAGATAGATCTCTAGGTTCATCTATTTCTGGCTCTAATTTTGGGTCCAGTGCGCTGAGGATGATTCTGCCTGTTTTAGTTTTTGTCAGCCGCGCCATCTGTGTGGTGATGTGGGCCGCGCAAAGTTCCTCAAGTGTGTTGTGAATGCCGAGTTGAAGAAATTTTTCTGTAAATGGTGTAGTGAGGAAGCCCTAGTGCCGCTTTGAATGCTTCTCTGATGAGGCACTCCAGCTTAGTCATCTCTGCGGCATAGAGCTGAAGGTAGGGCACTGAGTATGTGAAGCGGCTAAGAACAAATGCCTGCACTAATATCAGGGCTGGACAAGATACTTAGAAAAAGTATCTTCGATAGCGATACTCTGTACCCTGAAAAATTGTATTTCCGATGCCGATACAAGATAGAGGAACGAAATCGAGTTTCGATACAGATATTCGGTACTGTATCGTTGATACTTCGATACATCACTGAAATCCTAACATAATGAAGATGGCAATACGATAAGCGGCATTAGGAAATTTTACTGTGCTTTCTGGACGTTTAGAGCATTCCTATAGCGTAGTTTTTCTGAAAGGGCTTAAAGAATACGCCAGCGCGGATTTATTGCTTGAGAAGCTGTTCTTGTCAGAACTTAACATTGAATTGAAGTCATGGTTACAGCTAAGCGATTGCTTCCACAAGCAGCCTAGCGAAATATTTCTTTAAACTAATGCTCTTCTTGCGAATTGACCTGTGAGCACTTGGCTATACATACAAATACAAAGGTGCAACCTGCGTGCGTTTGGAGAACTGAGCAGTTATATTGCCATTAGTGCGATAACAAACTGTTGAAGCTCTGCATATTGTTAAATGCTAGATGGAAAACTAGGCATCTAAAATGACTGAATGTTAGTTAGTCCGGAAAGAAAGCGACGTGGGCGTGCTAAAAGCGACGCAAACGAGAAAAGCCTCTCTACATACGCACACGAGCACGCTGCAGTGTTGTATTAGATGAAGGTACCTTTCATCAGCGTGTAAGTGTGAACCATAGCCGCGTTGACTCACGCATCCTGGAGGTATAGTTAGGAAACTTGAGGTTCACTAGCTTCGCTAGAGAACTACGGCTGGCTGTAGATAAAAGATAGAAGTATCTTTTTGTAACAGAAAGTGGGGTAATATGGTATATAATTCGCATAATTAAAAATATGTTTTTGTTCTTTTTTAAGCTAGATAAAGCATTACAAGTTTTATTCCTCCTCATCATCATCAGCCTGACTATACCCACTGCAGAGCGAAGGCCTCTGCCATATTTCTCCAATTAACCCGGTTCTGTGGTAGTTCATCAACTTGACCCCTGAGAACTTCTTAACCTCATGCGCATCCGCCAACCTAACTTCCTGCCACCCCCTGCTTCGCTTTCCTTCCCTTAGAATAAAGTTTGTTACCCTAAGCGACCATCGGTTATTATCTCTTCGCAATACATGTCCTACCCATGTCCATTTCCTCTTCTTGATTTCCACTAGAATGTCAGTAACGAGTTATTTCTCTAACCCACTCTGCACGCTTCCTATCTTTTAATGTTACCTCTACCATTTTTGTTCCATAACCCTCTGTGTTGTCCTCGGCTTAAGTAGAACCCTCTTAATTAGCCTCCACGTCTCAGCCCTATAGGTGAGTACAGGCAAGATGAAACTGTTGTATACTTTTCTCTTGAGTGATACCGGTAAGCTGCTAGTCATAATCGGCGAGTGCTTGCCAAATGCGCTCCATACCAGTCTTATCCTTCTTGTTATTTCCTTTTCATGGTCCGGATCTGCGTTACTACCTGTCCTAAGTAGACATATTCGTCTACTACATCCAGTGCTTCGCTACCTAAACTAAACTGCTGTTCTTTCCAGGGGCTGTTGAACATTACCTTAGTCTTCTATTTATTGATTTTCAAGCCTACCTTTCTACTTTTCCTGTCTAGGTCATCAATCATTATTTGCAGTTCATCCTCCGAGTTACTTAGCAAGGCAGTGTCATCAGCAAATCGAAGGTTACTGAGGTATTCTCCAGCTACCCTTATCCCTAATTTCTCCCATTCCAAGTCTCTGAATACTTCTTCAAATCGAAGATTACTGAGGTATTCTCCAGCTACCCTTATCCCTAATTGCTCCCATTCCAAATCTCTGAATACTTCCTCTAAGCAAGCGGTGAATAGCACTGGGAAGATTGTGTCTCATCGCCTAACACCTTGCTTAATGGGAATTTTGTTACTTTCTTTATGCAGAACAATGGTTGCTATATATATATATATATATATATATATATATATATATATATATATATATATATATATATATATATATGCCTGCATCACCGCCGAGGTTTCAACTGAGTCAAATGCTTTTTCGGAATCAATGAATGCTATGCATAAGGGCTGGTTATACTCCGAGCATTTTTCTATCACCTGGTGGATGATATGGATATGATCGATAGTAGAGTACCGTTTCCGAAAATCTGCTTGATCCTTTGCTCGATTGCAGTCTAAGGTTGCGCTGATTCTATAAGCGATTACCTTAGTAAATATCTTATACGTAAGAGACAGTAAGCTTATTGGTCTGCAATTTTTAAGGTCTTTAGTCTCCTTTCTTATGAATGAGGATAATGTTTGGGTTCTTCCATCGTTCTGGTAGCGTCGATGACACCAGGCACTGCGTGTACAGGGTGGCTAGTTTTTCTAGCAAGATGTCCCCCCCCCCCTTTCACCCCCCATCCTTCAACAAATCTATAGTTATCTGATACTCTCCAGCTGATTTCCCCCTTTTCATAGTTTCTATTGTAGGGGGTGTGTTTATTCAGTCGACGCAGATGGATCCAGCTGCTCGGGATGAACTCGCAGCGGGGCGTCAGGCGTAGCGAATCACAAAGACAATGACCAACTTCTTCGTTTTTGAGCATGCCAGCACGCAACACATGTAAGTGGCTATAACGATGAAGATTACCACACTACAGTTTCCCCCGGACAGAAAAGGAGCCATCCTGGCGACTCATGGAGCCGAAAGGACAGACGGATCGTAGTAGGGCTTGATTCGGTCCACATGTACTGTTTAGCGGCCATGGCGATGCAAGTCCGCAGAGGGCGTAAAGGGCTCAACTACGTAGTTGACAGGAGATGTTTCTTGAAAGACCCGGTGTGGACCATGACACCGAGCAAAAAGTTTCTTTGAAAGGCCGGTGGTTGTGGCAGGGACCCAGAGCCACACCAGGGAGTTGGGTGCATATGAAGGAGCCTCGCCGGTGTCCCGGTGGTGTTTTTGTTGCCACTGCTTTTCCTTTGTAAATGCACGAGCGAGCTCACGGCATTCTTCTGCGTACTGGGTAGCGTCTGAGAGTGGCGTCGATTCAGAAACATCAGGGCGGTAGGGGAAGCGTGTCCATTGTGCAGGTTGGCTCGCGCCCGTAAAGAAGAAAGAAGGGAGAGAATCCAGTGGTGGTCTGTGTCGCAGTGTTGTACGCGTAGGTTGCGAAGGGAAGAAACTGGTCCCAGTTGGAATGAGCGCCGTTCACGTACATGGCCAGCATGTCACTCAGAGTACGGTTGAAGCGTTCTGTCAGGCCATTTGTCTGAGGGTGGTAAGAAGTAGTGGTGCGGTGAATGATGCGGCATTCTTTCAGGAGGGCCTAAAGAGCGTCGGGCAAGAAAACGCGTCCACTGTCGCTGAGTAGTTCCTTGGTAGTTCCATGGCGAAGAATTATGTTCTTGAGAAGAAACATAGCGACGTCTCTTGCGGAGGCAGAGGGTAACGGTTATGTTTCAGCGTAGCGAGTAAAATAGTCTACTGCCACGATAATCCACCGGTTCCCAGCGGGAGTAATAGGAAGAGGGCCATAGAGATCTATACCGACGCGGTCAAACGGATGAGCTGGACAGGGTAACGATTGCAACGAAACAGCGCACTTCTGAGGAGTTTTTCGGCGTTGACAAGACTCGCAAGCACGCACTAAGTGCCGTACAAAGCGGTACATTCCACGCCAGTAAAATCGCAGGCGGAGGCGCGTGTAGGTTTTCAATACGCCACCGTGGGCACATTGTGGATCACAATGGAACGCAGAGTAAATGTCGTCACGGAGATGACGTGGGATGACTAGAAGCCATTTCCGTCCGTCAAGCAAATGATTACGGCGATAGAGCAGACCATCGCGAATGGAAATGTGGTGGGCTTGCCGGATGAGTGCTCTGGATGAATGACCGGGAGTAGGATTTGAAAGAAAGTCTGCCCCGCCGGGGTGGCGCAGTGGTTAGGGCGCTCGACTACTGTTCCCAAGGACGCGGGATCGAATCCCGGCCTCGGCGGCCGCTTTTCGATGGAGGCGAAAAGCCAGGCGCCCGTGTGCTGTGCGATGTCAGTGCACGTTAAAGAACCACAGGTGGTCGAAATTTCCGGAGTCCTCCACTACGGCGTCTCTCATAGCCTGAGTCGCTTTGGGACGTTAAGCCCCACAAACCAAACCAAACCGAAAGAAAGTCTAAAAGTGCACTGATCCACGGGTGATTCCGCTGCTTAGTGGCCATGTCAACAGTGGCAAGGGTTGAGAAATCGTAAGCATAGACGTGGTCAGACGAGGAACCACTATAGACAATGGCGAACGGGAAAGAGCGTCTGCGTCCGTATGCTTCAGGCCTGATCGATAAATGACATGAATGTCATACTCTTGGAGACGGAGAGCACAACGAGCAAGGCGGCCGGAGGGGTTTTCGGAGAGGCCAGCCAGCACAAAGCGTGGTGATCGGTCACGACATAAAACGGTCGGCTTACGTAAGAGACGAGAGGCGGGGGGGGGGGGGGGATAATGAGAGGAGCGGTTACAGAGTGTGCGTGATCCCTACTGCGTGTTTGCCTTGCCTTTCCTCTTTGTTCATATCTCTCTGTGTGTCTATAACAGGCTTAGCAGCTTCGCGTTACAACCTCGTGAGTACCTACTTACCATTGCCTCCTTCAGTTTTAAAGAGAGGGAATCTGGAAATATGGTTGACGCTGAGAGGCCGGAGCATTTGTACGGAACTCAGGCAGATTACAAGCCGAACTGTCTCCGGTCCTGTACTACCGTCTGTACTACCGTCAACCCAATGTCTCACAGCAGTTTCATTGTTTGAAGTTTTCTTTAGTATCGAGTATCTTCAAAATACACAATACTTTAAAAATGTATTTTCGATACCGATACTCCGATACTTTAATTTTCCGCACACGATACCCAATACCGATACACAAAATGTATCTATATATAGTATCGAAGATGCATGTATCTGATACTGCCCATGGCTGACTAATGTGCACAGGCCTTTCTCTCTCATGCCCCTTCTCCTGTTGGCAATTCATTTAATCAGACAGATTGTCTGATGGGTAGTGGCCGAAAGTCTGTTAATTGTCTCTGCATTCTTGTCATTACTCTGGATGAAGAGACCCAACACCCTCAGTGTCTGGACTTCTGATATGGGTTGTCTGTTACCCTTAACAGTAATGGAAATGACATGTCACAAAGCAGTCGCCGTTCTTCTGTTTTCTGAACGCGTCGTTGCCACCTAGTTGCATTCCTACGTTCTTGACTGCTGAGTGAACACGTCGACAAAGAATCTTCACTGTTCAAAGCGTCCATTACATTCCATTTGGAGTCGTCACCGATTGAGGACGATTCAAGAGAAGCGCGACGCGCTCGTCTAGCTACATCTTGAGCGCGCCATCGAGCGATATGCTGTACCCGTTCTTCATCTGTCTCTGTAGCCCGCTGTCGTTTCCTGGCTTCATCGAGACGGCGTAACGTTTCTTTCTGTTTATTAGGATGCATAGCGAGTGCCTAAAACTGAGCCAGCGCTAGTATTTATTTACCCATAATTTTCCTCCTCTTCCTCTCAACTGCGAAAGAGGTGACAGCTGCACCTCCACTCGGTAGCAGCGCGGCTCCAGCTGCAGCGCGCCGTGCCTACCGACCGCTGCCACCCGACGACTCGACTTGGTAGCCCATCTCTCGCAGCTGGTATGACGTCACAGCCATCTGGGGTCATTAAAGGTCAAACGTGCCTACCGACCGTGGCAACGCGAAGGGCTGAAAATGGTAGTAGTATTGCTTTCGCAATAAAACTCAGGAACGAAAACAGACAGCTTGCACTCAAAATTAGCACACTCGAAAAACTAGGGCAGATACGCCTGTACTAGGCGGACCCATGGATCATGGTGAGGATTAGGCATCCCTGTGATCGGGCAGCACGCTAACGTCATCCCGCCTCTTGTTTCAAAGTAACGTAGAAGCTCGACGCTCAAATTTGGAGCAACCGCTGTCGACATTTGCCGAGTAGTTGACGCAGTTACCAAACTTTATCAACCAGGCGGTACAGTGCTTTGCAACTGCAAATACAGCATATCATTGCCACGGCTACCCACCAGGTAACCCAGAATATTAAGGCATGGATACAGACTAACCCGCACCTCTGTCGCCGCTCCGGACCCATGCACGAAATTGGGCATCCTATGGAATTCTCCTGCACAACAAAGGATAGCGAACATACTTTGCGTTCGGCCAGGATGTCTTTAATATATATCTGCCTCCGATCACTGTAGTCCTTGCTTTGTAGGTTGTTTTGTATGGTCTTGCACTTGTCACTGTCCAACTCCCCCGTGAGATCTTATAAGAGTTTGCAGACTCTTTTGATACCCTGCAGAGTGCCAGCACGGTTCCCTTAGTGAGTCCTCCTGAAGCAAGCACACAGCTCAAAAACATATTATTAATTGCTAGAGACGGGCAAAGAAAGTCTAAAAAGACCGAAACAATCTCTATAATACAGTGGAATTGTAGAGGCTTTAGGGACAGGCACAATCGAGCCCACTTGTGCCTCTACCTTGAAAATCTAGAATGCCTTGTCGCTGTGGTTGTGTTGAAGGAATCCGGCGCCCAAGCCAAAATTACGGGCTATAACACTTTTCAACGAGACCCACCTGTCTGTTGGTACAAATTGTACATGGCGTAGGAGGTTGACCTTGACCTGAACATAGCTACTACTAAATGATTTAAATCATAAACATATCCAACTTGAAAAGGTGACGTTCAAAACACTCCGCCGGTATTTCAACATGTACTAGGACACTTCGCTTGCCATTCCTGTTTACTCTGTCACATTGTTGTTTACTCTGACTGTACCGCTTGTCTTTATTCACTTTGATTTGAATTTTATTTGAAGCAAAAATGTGCTTAATTTATCTGTTACTTTCGCTAAACTCATTGCCATCGCACATGAATGTTCCATTGCTTTTGTAAGTGCTTTCTAGCTTCATTCTAACACATTTTCTGTATAATTTTATGTAGTTTTTATGAGTGATTGTAATTGCAGATGTTTTCATGTTTTGTTTCTATTTTCTTTTTGGATGAGACCTGCCGTTTCATTGCGCCTTTGATGCTGTCAAGTGTATAGGGGGGCCTCCGGCTTTGTCAAGCTGTCGCTTGTGACAGCTTTTACTGCGGGTCTCCCGCGCCATGTATTCATTTGGCGCAAATAAAACCATTATTATTATTATTATACACTTCCATACTCCTTATACGCAGGACAGACCCATTGGTATACGTGCTTAACATTTACTCCCCCCCCCCGAAAAAGAAAACAAAACAAAAAAACAAACACGCAATTTTACTTTCGGGGACATCTTCAGTAGGGCATTGAAAATGGCCGGACATAGTCCGCTTGCGATCGTCCCCGACTTCAATGCCCACGCAGGTTATGGGGATACAAGAGATAGGAGGCCAGGGGACGCAAGTTAGCAGAACTTATGTCATCCCTAGGCATTATCTTACATACAGACCTGGAATACCCCACCCACATCAGAAACTCAGTCACAAGGGAAACGACTTGACCATGACTAAACATATACAGCACGCTAAATGGACCAACATGAATGACGCATTAGGGAATGACCACTGTATTGTCAACACTGTAGTGCATACCAAACCCCTAAAACGGCCACACACACAAGCCTAGCTTCCCAAGCCAAGTGCATAATCTCAATCTGACGTTTGTCAGCTTCCTTTGCCGAAGGCTCTTCCTCCGCTGCCTGTCTAGCAAGCGCTCGCTCCATAACAAAAAGGGGGGCTGGTCGTTCGATGCCCGGCGTAGCTGGTAAGCAAACGTGGAGAATGAGACGAAGACTTGTCGGTTTGAAACAACAATAAGAAGACGTTTATAGACTCAGAACGAGGAATACATAAAACATTTAGAAGACAGCAGTTAACATTCTAAATGGCACTAACACGAGTGAAGAAACAATCGAAATAAATACTCTGATTTACGTATAC